>NC_141031.1:38382500-38682500 GCF_052040795.2 Danio rerio
GCACACAAGAGCCAGGGAAAAATGGTAACTTTAGAAGAAAATTTCAGATGGCATTTAGAGGTTTTTGCCTACTTATATAACCATCATATGCAGTCATATAGCCTGGTGCATTAGTTTGAGTAATTTTGCACAACAACTGAAGAGCTTCAGAGTTTGTTGAAACTGAGCTGAAACAACCTCACTTATGCCGAGTTCAGACTGCATGATTTTCAAAGTAGTCGTGTCACAGATGTTTTCACACTGCTTGACTATCTGGGCTAGCGTTTCATCGCTGCTTTGTTTAAACTGCAAGATGGATCGGTGACAAGGACTTTCACATTGCATGACTTTACTATAGGAAGAATCGCCGACAAGTTTGTCCAAACTACGTCTCACAGCCAAAAACACGTAGTATATCTTTTGTTATTAACTACATAATGAGAAAGAAGCCTTTAATGGGGTAGAAAATGTACATATTTGCTCACCTGGGTTTAAAGGGAATTAGCCATTTCTCTTCAACGTTGATAATAAACTAATTTCTTTCTGTATGAAACGTCAAACAGACACGGTTGCTTCTGAGTCTTGTCAAACCTCCACTTGTTTTTCCTCTATTTCGTGGGTCCAAATAAATCGAAAATCAGCGCTTTTAACTTCTCCCCCAGCCTCCCGCTGGCCTGCAGCAGGTATACACACACGCACACACAAGTGAATGCCGCTCTCTCATTAGCTGTAGGCGATCGCTGATGTTATTTTCAGTCAAAACTCAATTCACACGTAATGATTTAAATCGCCGACAGCTCCAGATATTCAGCACGCCAAATATCTCACAGGCATCGGCGACTCATCGGCGATTCTCTCAGATCACGTCTTTGATCGTTCATACTGTGTGTTTGTCACTCACGTGCACGAGCACCGATTTGCCTGTGATTTCAGGCATTTGTCAGCAATTTCTCAAAACCTGTCGGTGAGCCAAAATCGGGGCTAAAATCACGCAGTCTGAACTAGGCATTAGGTAATCTCGAGCCAATAGTTTTGTTCAAGTCAAAAAAAAAAATTACAGCCCTCCTGTAATTTTTTCTTATATTTAACAGAAAAAGGAAATTTTCACAGTATTTCCTATAACATTTTTTCTTCTAGAAAAAGTCTTATTTGTTTCATTTCGGCTAGAATATAAGCAGTTTTTAATTTTAAAAAAATTTAAGATCAATATTATAAGCCTCCTAATAATTTTTTTTAATCGATTGTCTCCTGAAAAAAACATCGCTATACAATGATTTGTCTAATTACCTAATTAGCCCAGTTAAGCTTTTAAATTTCGCTTTCAGCTAAACACTAGTATCTTATAAACATCAAGTAAAATATTATATACTGTCATTATGGCAAAGATAAAAGAAATCGGTTATTAGAAATAAGTTATTAATTGTATTATGTTTATAAATGTGTTGAAAATTTTTTTCCAGTAAACATAATTTGTAGAAATAAGAATATATAATACAGGGGGGCTAATGAATCAGGAGGGCTAATATTTCTGACTTCAACTGTATGCATAAAAGAACCGAGCTACGGGAGAAATAAGCCAGTTTCAAAAAAAGCACTCTAAGAATCCAGATGAGGCCTTTTTTAATCTGTTGGAGATGGAAACAGACACTTACTGAGCTCATCGAAGTGCGTTTCAATCCCGTCAGCTCCTGGGACTGAGCAGATGAGACGGGCTTTCAGGAAGGTGCTCCACTTGTTGACCAAGCAGCAGTGACCGCCGTCATCGTTCTGTAAACACACAGCCGTCGTTTTGAGTCAAAATCAAAGAGAGGTGAAATAGCTGTGCTGAATTTATATCAAGCCCCTCCACAGAGGAACAAACAGCCGGGAAAAGTTAGCTGTGAGAAGACATGATTGCAAATAGTGTCTCGTTTGATTCACAAAACACACCCGATCTGGTTTGATAGCCAGCCAAATTTTGGAAAGAGGTGCTTGAGGAATCCTGATTTGTTATTGGACTTAGGTCAGGAGCTGTTCGTTTTGAAGGTACTGTTAAAGGGATAGTTCACCCAAAAATGCCCTTATTATTTATTCAACACTAGGTCATTCCAAAACAATTTACCGTCATTATGGGTAACTTGGATCAAATTTTCAATACAAGTGTAATGCAGTAAATTAAAATAAGACACAAAACCACCATAAAAACCTTGATATAGTGGTCTGTAAACTACTGTAGCTGTTAACTGCTAATATCTGTAAACTTTTTTGAGTTTTCGGTGCAGATTTTGGTAAAATTAAATCTGCGGATTAATGCGGAGTATAGGAGTTAAGATAAAAAAAAAAACATTCTTAACTTTTTTTTAATGGTTACAATGCAAATCCATGCAGAACCATTTGGTTGGCAAACAAAACCACAGTAGGTCTTTCATACATCCACTAAGAGATGGAACATATTACTGATTCATTGGTAAGTATAAAATATTACTTTTTTTCTGTAATATTACCCAAATTGTATTGTGCATAAATCATCTAAACATTCATTCAATAATTTCCTTTACAGCTTCAGTCCCTTTATTAATCAGTGGTCGCCACAGCAGAATGAACCACCAACTTATCCAGCACATGTTTTAAACAGCGAATGCCCTTCCTGCTGCAACCCATCACTGGGAAACATTCATACACTTTCATTCACACACATAAACTGTGGACAATTTAGCTTACCCAATTCATCTATAGTGCATGCATGTCTTTGTATTTGTGGGGAAAACCAGAGCACCCGGAGGAAACCCAATGCCAACACGGAACATGCAAACTCCACACAGAAATGCCAACTGACCCATCTAAACATTAGTATATTATTCGTTAATAATGTTTAAAATCTAAACATAAAAAAATATATATATATATATATATATATATATTTTTTTTTCTATTATTGTTATTTTTTTTATACCCTCCCTTTTTTGTTTTCCTTACTATGTGTTAAAGTTTCACAAATTAATAAAGAAGATTTTACCCAATTTTGATGTCATCTACTATTTTATTTTTTAATGCTGCTTTTTAGTTATTTTTTTGAGTTGAAAACATAAAAATCATACCTACATTTTGAACATCATACAAGGGATGTGTCTATGTTTCTTATAATGATACCTCAAAATAATACCTTTTACAGTCATTTCAGAGTTTTCTCAATTCTCATTCTGATTTAACTTACGAATATCCTGCAGAAAAAAGCCAAGCGTACAGACTGAGAATAAATAATCATTAAAATAACTTTTTGTGGTCACACTTTATTTTGATGGTCTGTTTGTTGAATTAAACTTACATTGCATTTAATTCTCATTCGATTATAAGTAGACTCTTAGGTTGGGATTCGGTTAGTGTAAGTTGACATGTACTTGCAAGGTTTCTTAGAGTCAGTTAAATGTCTGTTGAAGGAGAAGTATCAACAGATATTAAGCAGATAGTCTACTAATACTCAAATAGACCATCAAAATAAAATCTTACCAAACGTTAAAAAAAAGAATATTTTTGTAACCTTATAAATTCCACTTAATATTTTGTCAATATTTAATTTTTTTTGCTTTGATCCTCCTATGAATATAAATGCATTTAATCTATTATATGTAAATGTTCCAGCAGTAAAATTGTTTAATAAATCTTCTCATATTACCTGGTATGTAATCTATAAATGCAATCAGTTTTATTAATTACTCAATGATCCATTCTACATGCTTTGTTCTTTTTTTCCATTTGAATGAATTAAGACAGTATGCTGCTGTCTCAGATTTGCACTGCCATTTAATTCGTAAATAACAAATACTTTCATAATCAAAAAAAAAAAAAAAATTAATTAAAACTTTGATGAACTATCTATTGAACAGATTCTGCAAGTTGACTTTTCAACAAAACTCTATGAATGATTATTCCTCGGGCTCTCTGCATGTCATCTTTGATTGCATGATCTCTTGTTGTTATTAATAGCCGCTCCAGATCTCAGTGTGAGGGTGGATGGTGACCAGATGGGTGCAGATGTGAAGAAACAGAATGGCTGGTCCTCTGGAGGGTGATCTATAAAGCCCAGAGCGCAGGGGTGTGTTTGCATGAGAGGTCAACACATGACCCCGACTCATAAACAAAGACCTGGGGGGGCTGCACGACAGAGACCACGCACTCTTATAAACATGCATGTAAACACAAAACAGAAAGCGGATAAACACACAAACTCACCACCCACACGCACACACACACAGACACTCACGCACACACACACACACACATACTCATGCAATGTCATATACCACTATGTGGTCCCACATATGAAACCTCTCAGTGGACATATGCATGTTTCAAAAGTCAATCACAAAAGACATGCACAAAAAGTTGTGCATTCATTCATTCATTCATTTTCCTTCATCTTAGTCTCTTATTTATTAGGGGTCGCCAAAGCAAAATGAACCATCAACTGTTCCAGCATATGTTTTACACAGCGGATGCCCTTCCAGCCACAACCCATTACCGCGAACACCCATACAATCTCTCACTCGCATATACACTCGTACACTTCAGGCAATTTAGTTCTTCCAATTCACCTATAGAGCATGTCTTTGGATTGTGGGGGAAACCGGAGCAACCAGAGGAAACCCATGTGAACACGGGGAGAACATGCAAACTCCACACAGAAATGCCGACTGACTCTAACCAGCAATCTTCTTGTTGTGAGGCGACAGTGCTAACCTCTGAGCCACCTTTTCAAAACCTTATAAGTTTTTATTAACTTTGTGTAAAAGTAATGATTTAATTTAATTTAGCAAGAGTGCTACATAAAACTGATAAAAATATAAAAGTAAAGACACTTAAAAGGTTAGAAAATAAACCTTTTCTAAAACATTGAGTGCTTTTGAACTTTAAATTATCAAAGAATGTTAACTTTGGGAAAAAAGATATATATATATATATATATATATATATATATATATATATATATATATATATATATAAAATTGAACACGGTTTACACTAAATTAAACAGAATTTAACATTTCAGATGAGATGTTAAACCAAGGTCCTGACTCTGTGGTCGTTAAAAACCCATATTGTCCTTCGAAAAAGAGTAGTGGTTTGACCCCGCCATCCAGGCCAAATTTGTGTACTAGACTCTGTCCATCATGGCCTCCATATCATAATTTTATAAATATCAGTTTTCTATAAAAAATTCTAAGAATAAAAAGACATAATCAGCAATAAATAACGCATAAGAATTTATTATTTTTTTAAGTTAACGCACGTTAGGTCAGTTTTTGTTTTGAAGGATTCACATTTAAAAATGTTTCCTCTAAAGTCTTTCCAAACAAAAATTCTTGCTTGGTGACATTAAAAACAGGTCATTGCAAAAGTATACTGTATGTTTTAACAGTTTGGTTTCAGTAGCAAATTGATACACTGAAGTATTGAATTAATGATGTAGATTAAAAAAATGTAGATTTGGATCACTACAAAATTACATTTTAAAATATATAAACATAGTAAAGAGTTATTTTAAATTGTGAAAATATTTTGACAATTTTACTAATGTACTAATGTAAACAAAGCAAATGACAGTTTATGAATGGATCGTTAAATATTGGACTTAAATCGACTGCTACTATTTGCAATACCACCACAAGTGCACCTTTGTGTTATGTGGCTAAACTTTATCATATCTTAAAAAAATAGGAAAATAGTTTGCACTGATCTTAAATAATAATAATAATAAAAACAACAACAAAAACAACAAGCTACTCATTCATTCATTCATTCATTTTCTTGTCGACTTAGTCCCTTTATTATTTCGGGGTCGCCACAGCGGAATGAACCGCCAACTTATCCAGCACATTTTTACGCAGCGGATGCCCTTCCAGTCGCAACCCATCTCTGGGAAACATTCACACACACTCATTCACACACATACACTCATACACTATGGACAATTTAGCCTACCCAAATCACCTGTACCGCATGTCTTTGGACTGTGGGGGAAACCGGAGCACCCGGAGGACATGCAAACTCCACACAGAAACCAACGACCCAGCGACCTTCTTGCTGTGAGGCAACAGCACTACCTACTGCGTTGCCCCACAACAAGCTACTATAAAAATAAATTTAACCGGCTTAAAAGGAGTCACAAAGAGATGCAAATGTTTGCCCGTTCTGCAAATTTCACTGTTTTTCATCAAATACAGGTCGTCTCAAAAGATTGTTTCCTAAAATAGCCCATCACAGGTTACAGTATGTCAGAATCCAATCAATATCCAAAAAAAACACTGAGTTTGATCATGTCTTATCTATTTGTAATGAGTTTGTAACCTGCTGTTATACAAGAAAAAATCTAATATATATCTGACAATAGAGTTTGTATTGTATTGTATTCCATTGTATTATAAATATTAGAAATTAATTTACTAATTATGCATATATATTACACAAACTACTGAAAAGGCTGACCCTCCTCTATACTCAATATATAACTCACAAAATACTTAAATGAACACCATTTCTTTGGTCTAGTTCAGCCTTCTTTATGTGAAGCCTTTTGGGATTCATCCCTCCCAAGTACAGTTAAACAAGATCATACCCTTAAGCTCACATTAAGCCCAAGATGATGCACCAAAACCACCTGAGTTTCCCCCTGTGGCTCTGTGTTTGTTTTCTCTGCCCTGCTCAATTTGCAGTTGTGGTCTGGCACTATTTTCATTAAGAACGTGTGCTTCAGCTCCACACTTGGGACAAATGGCTGAATTAGGGATCTTTTCCACAGCACAGTTCTGCCGAAGACTTTCTGTCATACTCAAATCGGCTGACCTGACAGGTTAAGGGTCACAGGGTCAAGGGTCGCACGGATAGAGAGACGTATTGTAAGCAGCGAGGGCAAATATGTGTGGATTTCGGCACGTCAGCGGCAAGCAAACAGAAACGCCACAGTCAAATATCCACAAACCAGGACTCTCGCTCTGTGCTGGAGTTGGAATCTCTTTCAGAGATGCTGAACGGGACGGAATGTCTCAAACTTTGGGTCGTATTCATCGATTTATATTTAAGAGTTTGAGCTCACCAGGCAGATGCGGCCGATGCGGGATTGTGATTTCGGGCTCTGGCCCATTTCAGAAGACTTTTCACGAAAGAAAAAGTAGAGTTTGTCATCGTTTTTCTCACCGCTGTCAGGAATGAGGTGCACATGGACAAATGATGGGTCTAAGAAAGACAGACAGAGGAAAAGAATGCGAAATGATAGTTTACATTTTGGACAATTTATTATCACACTGTTCATATTAGGGCAAGACAATGCAGGGAGAAACATCTTGTTTTATCATGTGACTAATTTTGAAATTTTGAATATTCCTAAAGTGTTTTTTTTTTTTTTCAGATCCAAAATACATACAATTATTGTTCTGTTCTTTATCAATTTATGCATGCAGATTTAAATTACAATACATATTTTTAAACGCTATATCTCAACCAATTCTCACAGTTTTATTCATATCTGTTTTCTAAAGGTTTTTACTGAGGGATACGTTTGTGCATAATCTATCAAATTATATACATAACATTTCAGTCTGCAAAAAGTTATTATGGAATTAACAAACTATTGAAAAAAGAAAACCCCCTATATAAAACCTCCTATATAAAACCCCTTGACTCTATAATATTTCAAATAAAAGAAAATAACTTTAACCTAGACTTTGTGCTAAAAAAACATATGCAAATTATTGCATATTTAATAAAAATGCCTTATATGCATATTTAAAAGACAAAATTTTATAAAACGTGTAGTACAATAGATTGGCGTAATTGTATCAGGGGAAGTATTTACACTATTAACCTGCAGTGTCCTGCTGAGAAATTGTGTGCAAAAAAAGAACCATTTAAAAGACCTGCAAAAAATCCAAACTGTTGATTAAAAAATAAAATGATAAAATAAATGGAAATAAAATAAAATACATGAAAATAAAAATAAAATAAAAAATAAATATTAAATAAAATGAAAATAAAATAAAATAAATGAAAATTAATTTAAATTAAATTAATGAAAATTAAATAAAATAAATAAATGAAAATAAAATAAAATGAAGAAAGGAAAATAAAATATGAATAAATTAATGAAAATAAAAATAAGATATGAAAATATAAAAGAAATATAAATAAAATAATAATAAATTAAAATAAATGAAATAAAATGAAAATAAAATAAATGAAATTAAAATTAAATAAATACATTAAAATAAAGTGAAAATAAATTTAAACAAAATAATGGAGTTATTGGGAAAAAAAAAAAGGAAAAAAAAAAGGAAACTAAAAAGGAAAATAAAATTTACCATTCAGCCATCTTGAGTTGTATTGGTCGGTACGCATGACTGCGTTTTTCCCCAAAGTGCGGAAAATAGCAGAGTCTGTTCCCATGAAGTCAATATACACCCCTGCATACAGTTCTCCATCTGAGAAACACAGAAAGAGTGTGCAAATGATTTATTAGATTTTGCGGTCTATGATGAAATATCAGTCACAGCCAAAATATGACATTGTTCTTTCAACATCAGTGCCAGATGATCCATCAGGACAGAGATAAAGAGCATCTACTGAGCAGCTATTCAATTTACAGCAACACTTTTCTAATAATTCAATTATTTGTATAATAATATTAATAGTTGTAGTAGTACCATCAAAAAACTATTTTTTATCATTTTATGGCTTGACGTTGCTATTATTCTTATTAGTAATCATAGTTGTAAAAAAAAATAATAATAACAATAATAATAAAGATACTGGTAATTATAACAACAACCATAGTAATTAAAGCAAAAATAGTTATTATTATTATTATTATTATTATTATAAAGATAACTGTAATAAAAATAATAATAGTAAAAATATGTATATATTATTATTAAACAATATTTACGAAATAATGTGACAAAAAGTATATAATAAATGTTAACATACACCACAGTTATGCGTGTTGGAACAAAAAAACACACAAACACTGAACAGTGATATAAATCTCGGCTTGACAGCAACTGCCAGCTTCCATTAGACTCACTGGACAAGACTGATGGCCACTGGCTCTCACATGTGCCGATCATTACGCCTCTGCATGTGAGGGTTATTATAGCCTCTGAAGGTATTTGGTCCTTGTTAAGTATTGTGGAGGTCAAGTGTGTGTGTGTGCGTCTGCGTGTGTGTGTGTATAGAAGCCAGTTGCAGGCCATTTGAGCAGGTGTCTTCGCATTAGAGTTGGCAGAACCATGGTGCTCATGATTAATGCTCTATCTGAGGAATCCAGAGCTCTGGACGTGCCCGTTTCTGCCCACACTTGCTTCTATGTACCCCGTAAGATACACATTCAGTGAGAAGGGTTTGTAAAAGTAATGTGCTAGATGCAGAATGAGCTTGTTGACAGTCTATTTGCTCAGCCCGCCGGCACTTTTTTCCTAATGCTGTATCAAAACTGTTGATTTTTAAAGGAAGTCTAGGTGCCAGCCTGTCAGAAGGCCTTGTAAATTTAACCAAACATCTATAATATACGAGGTGGTATTTAAATATGACCAGGCAGGAAGGCAGTAAAGCGTTCTTTTGAGGTCTGGCAGCCCAAAATGTTTGCGAAAGCTTCCTTGGTATGTTTGTTTGTGGTTTTTGAGGTCGTACTTCGTTGTAAGCCTGTGATAAATTGTTTGTACCGGCTTAGCTAAGTGGTTTTGCTAGTTGTGGGCTTTGCTAAGCTGTGCTGATAATATGGTTTAGCCAGTTGTTTTCCTAGTCAAGGGTTTTGCTGAATTACCTGCTGTGTAAGTCCTGCTAAATTGGAGCTTTGTGCTGTTGTTTGGTCTCGGCTGATGACGCGCTACTTTGAGGATGGTTTAGTCAGGGAAAAGCTAATATATGACCCATTAACTCATCAACAATATTATAAGGAAAGACTAGTAATACACAATCTAACATCGTAAAAGGAAAATATTCTTTCAAATATGTTTTTCAAATACACAGTTGCATATAGTGTGCAATAAAACACACACAATTGAAAGCAAAATGATTAGCCCTTCTGTAAAATTTATTACTTTTCAAATATTTCCCAAGTCCCTAAATTGTTTTGTCTTTGCCATGATGATGATACATAATATTTGCAGATATTATGAGATATCAGATTTTGTGCAAGATACTAGTATTCAGTTTAAAGTGCAAAATTAAAAGGCTTATTAGGTTAACTATGCAAATTAGATTAATTAAGTGAGTCACTTGACAATGGTCAGTGGTGTGTTCTGTAGCCAATTAAAAAGATGAATATATTTAAAGGGGGCTATTGACCTTAAAAATCATTAAAAAAAAGAAACCTGCTTTTATTCCATCCAAACTAAAAGAAGCAAGACTTTCTCCACAAGAAAAGTATATTACAGGTGCCCAAAGCAGGGCCTGTGGGCCAGATGGCCTATGGTACACTCTCAGATATAAAGTTACACAAGCTGTCACTGGAGCTATACCTTTTCAAATGGTACACATTTGTACTTGAAGGTTCCATATTGGTCCCTAAAAAGCATATTAGTACCTAAAAGTTTCAAAAGGAACACTTTTGTACTTTTTGAGATATTAATATAGACCTTTTATGAACAAGTTTGTACCACCCCAGTGACAGACCCCGTACCTTAATTTCTAAGAGTGTAACCTTTGGTTTGGCCCGCCATCCCATCTGAAAAGAGAGCTAGAATGATGGGGAGTTGGTTGGGGCAAATGCTTTTGAGAGAGATCATCATTTTGAATTTAACATGACCTTTTGTTTGTTTGTTTAACTGAGGAGCTACACTCAGAAATAAAGGTACAGGGCTGTCAGTGGGTGGTACCTTTTAAATAGGCACACGTTTGTACTTAAAGGGTACATATTGGTACCTTAAAATATATATATATATATATATATATATATATATATATATATATATATATATATATATATATATATATATATTAGTACCTAAAATTTAAGAGGAACACTTTTGCACTTTTTAGGTACTAATATGTATCCTTGAGGTACTAATATGGACCTTTTAAGTACAAATTTGTACCTTTTGAAAAGGTACCACCCCAGTGACAGCTTGCTTACCTTTATTTCTAAGAGTGTACAAAAAGCCAACTAGAATTAAATGTTTCATTTAAATACTGTGAATGAATCAGTCTTTTAAAATGTAAATTCTGTCACTTAACAGATAGAGGACAATGCACAAGACATCAGTGAGCAAATTAAGGCAAAAGCAGGAGCAGCTCAACTAGTGTATTCAGCATTGAACTCCATTGTGTTATAAATGGAATTGTTTATGTTTTTACTATAGGTTTATTATAAAAAGTCAAAAGCGATGAGGCATCTTTAATTAATATGTTTTAAAGTAAAGATTTCAAGTTATTTTTAAATCTTAGCAAATAAATTAGGAAATTACCCATGGCAAATTTAATGTAATACAATTTGGGATATTCAACTTCGGCCAACAGCCCTAAATCAAGTTAGGCAAAGAAGTAGATATTTTTTAACAGTGAATATCACAATCATAATTTAGATTTTTGACCAATCATACTGTCCTATTTCTATGAACAGCATTTCTGTGACCTAGGGCAACTTAAATGAGCCTAATAAAACAAAGCCATTTTTTCCTCAACACCATCCAGCTTCTCTGTGAACAAGGAACATAGTTAAACTCTCTAAAATTAAAAAGCTTTTTCCCCTCAAGCACTATTATGAAATGACCCATTTCCAGTGATCTATAAAGCGTAGAGTTTGGTAGTGCATGAAGAGTCGCTGTGAGAAGCATGGTTAGAGGACTTGTTAAAACACTTCGCTGACTCGCATGCTTCAGTATAAACACTTTCACTGCCATCTGAGATCTCCATTAAGAGTTACTCAGAAATCACGCTTTGCACTTTTTCCAATAAAATCCACAACCAATAACGCCACGATTTCTCCATTTAACTGTCAATCAGGAAAGAAATGTACCATCTCATAAATCTTATACTTGTATAAATGAACACTGCATGTTTTTGGGACAGTAAAAGAAAGTGATTCAAAAGTGATTTTTGGGCCCATAATCAACCTAAACAGTTTATAACAGAACTGTTTTTTAATGTGTGACTAAATTAACTAATAAAAATAAATAAATAAATAAAAATAAAAAGTTTTCATGGAGTTACTAGCACCGTTTGCACTGGCTGCCAGTTGCTGCTCGCATCAAATTCAAAGCTCTGATGTTTGCCTACAAAGTGACTTCTGGCCTTGCTCCTTCTTATCTGCTCTCGCTTCTGCAGATCTATGTGCCCTCCAGAAACTTGCGTTCTGTGAATGAACGTCGCCTCGTGGTTCCATCCCAAAGAGGGAAGAAATCACTTTCGCGAACGCTCACGCTCAATCTGCCCAGTTGGTGGAATGAACTCCCTAACTGCATCAGAACAGCAGAGTCACTCGCTATTTTCAAGAAACGACTAAAAACCCAACTATTTAGTCTCCACTACACTTCCTAATCTGCAATTGCCTCTCTGAATATCACACTAACTGTACAAAAAAAAAAATACTAATACTACTAATACTTCCCTTCTTAGACTTTACAGACCTGACACTTGCCTAAAGCACTTATTCATTGTTGCTCTTGGTTGTGTAAATTGCTTCCTTGTCCTCATTTGTAAGTCGCTTTGGATAAAAGCGTCTGCTAAATGACTAAATGTAAAATGTAAATGTAATGTTACAGGTTTACCTGGGAAGCATGAATGTCCATTAAAGTCCGTGTAAACCATGTGAAGTTACTGAGACTTTTATTTCAATATGTTGACTCGCACAAAAACACTGTAGAGCACTGAATGTTAAATACCCAAAGCACTCAAGTGGAAATGTACATTCTTTAAACATTTTTGACAAAGTGCTTGAAGGACTTACTAATCAAAGCAGAGACGCTGTTCAGTTTTGGATCATACGGGCACTTTCCCTTCCCAGAATCCTCCTTGCCGGGCTCCAAATGGAACACATATTCCTGAAAGAGACATTGAAAGGAAAGATTCAGCTTCTCTGTTTTACAGTACATTCAATAATTCTGATTCTATAGAAATGCTTTGTAGACTCTGTAAACATCCTGAAATCCCTAAAAAACATGACATATATTTAGTATAGTAAGTCAAGACATCAAGGTTAGGCATGAGGGAAAAGATGATGCACAACATAAACGTGAAGAACAGCAGATAAAAATGAACATATCCAAACTAATTGTCCATATGCCAACCAAGGTTTTGGCTTTTTAGAAGACTTTTTAATTCGATAATTTTTATAGAATTTGCTGTAGATTTTAGTCTAGTTTTGGTTTATTTTATTAATGGCTTTATTAGTATTAGTTTTGAAGTAATGAACTCAGCTTCTATTTAGTTTTTATACATTTAGTTTTAGTTTTAGTTAGGGATGTAACGATTCACCGTTAGCCTGCTGAAAATCCATTCAAATATGTGATGATTTAAATCGATAGAAATGTTGAACGAATCGTGATCCAACGAGTGCTAACGTTATAGAGATCACATGGTGCATCAGTGTTTTCCTAGTGAAAATGTGAAGATGTTTTTCAGACTGAAAGAGAAAGTTGTTCTGTTGCAGATCCAGGTATTAGATTGTTCCCCTTTTCTCTCTTTTTCAGTTTAGTCTATGCAGCTTTTAGTAATTTGCTTATTATATCATCATTAAAATTAGTATTTTGGCTATTGACCACCTTTGTACACAGTGCTCTCTGGTTTAGGAAAGTCTTTCTTCATCTCAGTCCCCAGTGAAAGAGTTTTTTTTCATCAGCAGGGGACATTGTAAATGTGTAAAAACCTTAGCTTATGCCAGAAAACAAAGATATGCTCATATTTCTTTTTTTTAAATATGTCAAATCCTAACACAGTCACAGTTTTAGTTTGTTTGTATGAAAGAGCCTTCTGTAATTTGTATTGTTAATTTTTGGTTTGGAACTCATTTTAAATTTGTAATTTAGCTGCACAAAATGTTAGTTTGTTTATATTAAAGAGTCTTAATTTAATTTGAATTATTTACTTTTTTTGAATTTTTTAAAAATTGCAATTGAGTTATTGCAGAAACGATATTAGTAGTAGACAAGTCTTTTTATTAAGTAAGTCTTGCTTGTTTTATTTTGTCTAGAATAAAAGCTGTTTTAAATTTTTTAAACACTATTTTAAGGTCAAAATTATTAGCCCCTTTAGGCTATTTTTTTCGATAATCTACAGAACAAACCATCATTATACAATAACTTGCCTAATTAGCCTAACCTAGATAACCTAATTAACCTAGTTAGGCCTCAAATAGTCTCAAACACTGCAGACCAAAATGATTTTAAGGATGGACACGTCCAGAATATGTGGCCCAAGGTGGCCTCATCTCTGCGGCACCTAGAACATGTTGAGTCAATTACTAGGAATATTCTTGACAATTTGCTTTTAGAAAAGTGCAGCCTATGAATTATCTTGCAGGAAAAAAATTGTGCAGCATTTGAGAAAAAAAAGGTCTCTTGTTTACCTTAATTTTGTCTCAAATAATTTTGCTAAAAAGAAATCATTTTGAAATCTTAATTTGGTGAGATTAGTATCATGAGTCGTATCGCATCATGAGTCAGGTGAATCGTTACATCCTTATAGTTTTAGTCAATTCTAGTTTAACAGAGTTAACAGGACATGTCCAGTCCAAACCAGGGCATTAATTGTGTTTACACAGCTTACATTAATTCTTGTAGAAACCTCTTAGTAATACAAATAAAATAATTGCTTGAACAGACTCAAAATCTCAACACAAGTAAAAAATAAATAAATAAAGACGAACACAGACAATATTCTTTATATTAAAGATATGCAAAACCCGCAGAGATGCCTATCTAGTTAAATTTTTTTTGCAAATGAAGAAAAGTTAGAGATGTTATGTTTATATAGAATGTTTTTGTGTATTATCAGGCTTGACTGATGTGTTTGGCTGCATCTACAGGTACTTTTTTATACAGCTAAGATTATTTATTTTTGCTAATAATTTATTTCAGTTTCAGTTTTTTAGTAATTAATTCGTTTCATTTACTTTTTCCATTTGTTGTGATTTTTTTTTTTTAAAATTTACGTTAACAAAAAAGTTTGACAAATAGTTTTAGTTTACTAAATAACCTTGATGCGAACACGTGTCTAATCCTGCATTGTGAGCATGGCAGAATGGTTTACTGACACCGGCCCTTCCCAGCATCCCTCAGGCACGATGTGGAAACACTGACTGACAGGTATTTTGCATGTGCGATTTAGGAATTGCCATGAGCGTGCGCTGACATGCCCTGCAGACTCGCCATGAGCCGCAGCCGTAGCGTTTTTAAACCCAGAGTTTCCTCTACAGTCGCAGCAGGAGACGGACGAGTGGAAGACACTGCTAATCTCATCTATCAACATTCATTTGGAGGAGAGCGGAAAGGCTGTCAAAATATGCAGAGCTGTCCAGCATTAACAGATTCCCTTTCACCTGTTATTAAAATCAACAGCGCAGAAACAGCCAGCGCTGGCAGATCCTGCGGGGGTTGAACCGCCTTAAATTAGAAAATCCAACATTTGTTACAGAAACTCTTGTTTGACTGAGCTAAAATGGGCCAATGAAATTCTTTCTAAAACTATTTTTGTGCGGAAAAAAAAACTGCTTAATTTTGTGATAATTATCTGATTATTAGATGATTATTTTAAAATAAAAGGTGCTTATAAATGTCGCATATGTATTTGTATATTTATTTATTCATTTATTAATATTTATAATTATATTTTTTATGATTTAAAAAAAAAACTTTTCCCCAATGCATTTATAAATATACATACATTATATATTTACATAAATGTTCAACTCCATACATGTCAATATGTATATAAATGTGTTAATATATTTTCTAAAATATAAAATGAAATTAAATGTACATTACATTTTATCATTACACTAAAAACTGCTTAATTTTGAAATTATTATATAAATTATTATATATATATATTTATTTATTTATCAAATACATTAGTGTTAATACAATTTCTAAAATATAAAATGCAATTAAATTTACATTATAATATTAACAAATACATTTTGCAGTAACACATTACAATAAGGTTGCATTATCCACTACACATCCACTACAGTATTTATTCCTCTTCGTTACCATAAGTTAATAGAAATAAAGTTGTTCATTATAGGTTCGTGTTAACTCACAGTGCATTAACACTGTCAACATGCATGAATTTGGATTTTAATAATGCATTAGTAAACACTGAATTATGATTCATAAACACTACAAGTATTCATTGTTAGTTCATTTTAGTAAAATGTGACCAATTTTGCTAATTCTTTATGTTTAATTTGACATTTTATGCCCCCATGAGTGTTTTTTAATTATTTAAATGAATACATATATTATTATAATTTGGAATAGTTTGTTATTATTAATTAATATGGGAATTGGTACAGTGTGCTTGTGTGTGTGTGTGTGTGCGTGTGTGTGTGTGTGTGTGTGTGTGTGTGTGTGTGTGTGTTTACTATTCCCATATTTAATACAATAGTTTTAAAATACAACAATTATTTGATTATAACTACTAATATACGTCAAATTTAAACTTAGTTTTATTTTACATTGTGTGCATCATGAAAAAAAAAAAAAACAGCAAACCAAAACAAGCCAAGCCAAACCAAACCAAAATAAAAAAACAAAACAACACAAAACACAAAAAACAAAACAAACCAACAAAAAACAAAAAAACAAAACAAAACACAAACACCATACCAAAACAAGCCAAACCAAACCAAAATAAAAAACAAAACAACACAAAACACAAAAAACAAAAAACAAAACAAACCAACAAAAAACAGAAAAACAAAACAAAACAAACACCATACCAAAACAAGCCAAAACAAAACAAAACAAAACACAAAAAACAAACACAAACCTGAAACAAGCCAAATCAAATCAAAACAAAAAAAAACAAAAAAACATACAAAAATAATAATAAAAAAAATAAAAAAACACAAAAACAAACCAAACTAAAACAAAACAACAAAAAACAAACACCAAACCAAAACAGTAAACAACACACAAAAAGCAAACACCAAAAAAAAAAAAAAACACAACACAACAAAAAACAAAACAAAACAAAAAACCATGTCAACTGTGTTCAAGTGATAATAAATGTTACAAATAATTAAAACTTTATCTGGGACGGTTCTGCAGTGCTGATTTAAGATCAATAAAACTGTTTTTATTCAACTCAACAATAAAACTGTTTAATAAGCCAAAGTGATTTGTTTTAATGTTAAGATTTACATTTTGGTGCTCAAACTGTATGTATCCCACTAAAGTGTGTGCGTTTGAAAAGCTCAGGTCATAAGCAGGTCGAAGGCTTCATCCTCTGATGTGAAATGTAGGACGGCTGAAATATTTGAGTAATGTCTAGCTGTGTAGCTCTATTATTTCCTTTGCGTCTTTGTATTTGGTACAGCCAACTTGTGTTTGCTCTGCTTGGCCTGAAAGTGTGTGTTTGGCATTCACTTTATCTCTAAGGCCATAAATGCCGAGGCGGGCGACCAAACAATTGTTATTCATGAAAAGAAAAAAGAAAAACTGCAACTGTACCAGAACTACAGAAAACATTAGGTGAAGTTTTGCCACGAAACACAGCAGCATTAACTTTAGATCTTACTGTAAGTTTGTGTATAAAAACTACAAACAAAGAAAGATTCAAGAACAGAAATCAAACAGATCAGAAAGCAATGTGAAGACATTTACTTTAACTAAAAGAAAGTGAAGGTTTTAAAGCCACAGAACAAACTTTGAGAGAAAACGTGTTAGAAAGTCAAGACACGGAGTTAGTGAAATCAACGGCAGACACAGATGAGGAGGAACAGGACAGACACGGAGGAACAGAGAGCATGCAGGTTAATGCATCTGTAGATGGCTGATAAGTCGACGGCCGTTCAGATCCGTGTCCCACCTGCAGTCCTGTCTCATCAAACACTGTTTCAGGCTCAGCTGCACGACTAGCTCTGCCTCTGGTCTGGGGCATCTGCAGATGCATGGCCGTCTAAAACAGAGCACAGTATCATGATGGATGATGGAACCCACTAACCAAAGCACTTTCCTCCTTTCAGCTCTCCATAAAGAAAGAGAACAGGAGCTCAGCCAAGCACTGAGATGATCTTCAAAACTTAGTGAGCTGCAATTTTGGTTAAAAAAAAAAATTATAATAATAATAAATAAAAAAAAAAACTAGCAAGTTGCAAAAAATTAATGAAATTAAAAGATAAATAGAAAATGCATACCCAAATATATCCAGTTAAAAATAAGACAATTAAACACAATTTTTGGTCCCCCTTTATATTAAGTGGCCTTAACTAATAAGTCTTTACAGAGAGATTAATCATTTGTAATAATGTATTCATTCATTCATTTTCCTTCAGCTAAGTCACTTCATTCATCAGGGGTCGCCACAGCGGAATAAACCGCCAACTATTCCGGCATATGTTTCACACAGCGAATGCCCTTCTAGCTGCAACCCAGTACTGGGAAACACCCATACACTCTCACATTCACTCATACACTATGGCCAATTTTGTTCATCCAATTCACCTATACCGCATGTTTTTGGACTGTGGGGGAATCTGGAGCACCTGGAGGAAACCCACACCAACACGAGGAGAACATGCAAACTCCACACAGAAATGCCAACTGGCCCAGCCCGGACTCGAACCAGCGACCTTCTTACTGTGAGGCGACAGGGCTAACCACTGTGACACCGTGCCCCATATATAGGTGAATCTAGCTAGTCTCAAAGTCTGGTCTACAGTCAGGCAGATAAAAAGTGTCTAAAACCATTAAAAAACCATCATAGTTTGCCCTACATCGTTTTCCAGCATGAATATCAAGATTTCTCACTTGATAGTTAAAGCTAGTTAGCGTGTGAAAGATATTAGGCATTACAAATTTCTTGAAGTGTAAATCAATACTCATCAGGGATTGTGGTATCATGTGTTTGAGTCAGCGGTGTTATCATAGCGTGCTGCTGCTGGACGGTTTTGACCATGATGGGTTGCACAGCTGGCTCTCGGAAAACCCCAAGAATCAACATTTTGAGTCAGCACGTCTGCCACATGTGTTTCTTTCAGTATAATGTCTTGGGTACAGCTCAGCTCGCATGCCAAAGACCTGCTGCAGCTGGCCACATCTGGATGTCTTTGGGTTAATGTTAGCCGTGATGTGTGTCGTGCTCATTGGGACAGACGTAGAGATGTTTGCCTGGCTGGAGGACTGTGTGGACGCAGTCTGCGACCCAGCTTTCCTGTCTAGAAAGAGCGGGTGTTAAGGGGATGAAATCACCCCTCAGCTCTTGTACCAACATTCACACGCAGAGGGCATTGAAACGATGTGTGCCAGGTGAGAATTCATTCATGGGAAAAGTCGAGGCGGTTCATTATAATTGGCTGTAGACCTCCAGCACCATACCGAGACGCTATAATGGGAGCTCCCATAGCATAACACAGCTTCTATAATAAAAACTGGGAAATTAGAGGAATAATTCTGATATTGTTTACTCAACCTCATGTGATTCTAAACGATGAGTGATTTACTATTAAGGATTCAGTCAAAACCTTGAGAGAACAATCATTCAGCAGAGTGATTATTGTGGACAGCGATTAAAAATATAGCCTTCTCCTGCAATGAGAAGTTGACTGATTCACTCAGCTGAGAATCAAAACAAATAAACTTAATGAATCAAATTAAACAAATTATTTCTCTGCATTTACAGTATGCAGTAAAACATGAGCTTTCTTTTCAGTGAACCAGCGAAACCCTTTTAAAAATAAGTGAAAAGATTTGTTGTTATGTTGGAGATCAATTTCTATGTTTACATGGACATCAGTAATTAAATTGTTTACCTTGATCTGATTAAGACAATAATATGATTAAGGGGTTTACATGAGTTACTTTTTGAACGTTCCTTTCATGATCCCATTTCACATGTTATAGCACATAGACCACTTAACATTGTTGCGTCACCACGTTATGCACGTTTTCTCTGGAGTTTGATGTAATTCCAATTGTTTAATTTTCAACGTTTCAGCTTTAAGTGCAGTTTGGCACTTTCACTTTCATTCAGGAACATTTCATTTATGCTCCTGTGACAAATAAGATATTGAAATTGAATTAGATACCGCACGCTGAATGAAAAAAAAAAAAAAACTCCGCATTTCGCGATGTGTGTGTCTGCGTTCCTTTACTGACTCGATAGTCGCAGAGAATAGTGTCAAACAGCCATGTGTGTGTGAAATATCTTGTCGCAAAACATGGCAAAAATCCTCAACAAACGGTAATAATTTGATTTATGCCGAGTTCAGACTGCATGATTTTCAAAGTAGTCGTGTCACAGATGTTTTCACACTGCATGACTTTCTGGGCTAGCGTTTCGTCGCTGCTTCGTTTACACTGCAAGGTGGATCGTCAACAGGGGGTTTCACATTGCATGACTTCAGAATAGGAAGAATCGCCGACAACTTTGTCCAAACTACATCTCACATCTCAAAAATACGTAGTAAATCTTTTGTTAATAACTACATAATGAGAAAGAAGCCTTTAATGGGGTAGAAAATGTACATATTTGCTCAACTGGGATTGAAGGGAATTAGCAATTTTTCCTGTACTTTTGTCTTTTTTGACCCGGTTGTAATATTGCTTACATGACACGTCAAACAGACACGGGTGCTCCTGCCAAATTTACACTAGTTTCTCCACCATTTCTTGGGTCCAAATAAACTGAAAATAACTTCTCCCCCAACCTCCCGCTGACCTGCAGATATCCATAAGAGTGAATGCTGTTTTCACATTGGATGTAGGCAATCGCCAATGTTATTTTAAGTCAAAACTCATTTCACACAGCATGATTTGAATCACTGACAGCTCCAGATCTTTAGCATGCCAAATATCTCACGGGCATCGGCGACTCATCGGCAATTCTTAATTGATAGTTCACACTGTGTGATAGTCAGTCATGTGAACAAGCACCGATTTGACTGTGATTTCAGGCATTTGTCAGCGTTTACTCAAAACCTGTCAGCGAGTCAAAATCGGGGCTAAAATCATGCAGTCTGAATTAGGCATAAGTTGTTGACATGTCTTAATCCAACTTCTGTTTAGTTTGACCTTAATCGGATTAATCTAATAAAAAATGCTGTTTACATGGTAGACTCATAAACAGAATATTGTCTTAATCGTATTTTAATCTGATTATTGGTGTCCATGTAAACATACTCATTTATTAATTTGCAGAAGTCAATTTGAATAAGATTGTTGTGGACAAAATTTAAAAATATATCTTACAAAAATCTTTCCATTTGAAGGACTGCTGCAGCTGAATAACTGAATTATTGAGTCGAGAATCAAATCTTTTGAATCAATAGTTTTCATATATTGAATGAAATGGAATGAATCAACAACATTTCATGACCTTTGTAGTTCTGGGTTCAAAATGTAACTTTCTTTGTGAATCAGTTGACTTCTTTCTCAAACAAGTGAACAGATTTGTTCATAAGTTGGAATTCAACTTAATATAAGCTGTTGACTGCTGCAACTGATTGGAGTGAGTTGACCATTAAATCAATTTACTACAATTTATTTCATATAATGAATCAAATGGAATGACTTTTCACTGCCTTTGTACCAGTCTTCAAAAACAATTAACATTTCTTTTCAGGGAATAAAGTTGATTCATTTTCAGGGAATCAGTTGATTTGTTCATCAACAGATTTGTTCGTAAGGTTTTAATTCAACTCAGGGACTCAGCAATTCAGTTGCAGCGGCTCATTTGAGAAAGATAGCTGAAGCTATAATTGAATAACAAATCCTTTATTACTGATAATAATTTTCAACATTTACAATTCAGTCCATTCCTCTTCATTGAATGTTGAACCACTGCAACAGAATCACTGAGTCAGTGAGTTGAATTCCTACTAATGAACCAATCTGTTCACTCGTTTGATAGAATCCCAACTTCTCCTAATTACACTTTAGGGCTATCATTAGAGAACAAGAGTTGTATTTACTCCACTGAAAGCAAGGGTGCTTAAAAAGGCAAAGAGGGTCCACAGAGTGATGCCTGGCTTGAGCGGAGAAACTTAAGCTCCTCAATTAAAGAATAGGACTAAACAGAAGAGAGAGTTATAGTGCGCTGGGGAAGGCAGCTGTGAAGGTGAACGCCAGCCAACACCTGGAGGCTTTTTACAGGCTGAGGAGGAGGTGACAGGGGGACGGTGAGTGAGAAATCACTGCTGATCGACTGTAAGAGTGGCTAATGGATAGATTTGTTGAGAAATCTGGAAAAAGGGCATATCTGTAAATACAGTAGGAACACCTGTGCCTCTCAGGTATCCAGGTGTACCTGTTTTTGACACACCTCTCGATTCCTGTTAACCCAGCATCTGAAAGAGTATTTACCATAGGCTTGCGTCCTCTGTTCACATAAGTGCACACGGGGTTGTAGGCGCCCGTCCCACAAATATATAAGTGCGTCCTGTTCCATGGCTCGATCAGACGGATGAAATTACCACACTCGCCCTAGGAGAGGAAACAAGAGGGCTTTATTTTAACACATGTCTATGACTGACTGAACAAAAAAGCCATTAGGGTCGACATTAAAAAGCCTGTGAAACAAAAATGTAAGTTAGCTCTGTATGCTAAATGCTAAGAAAGCTTTAAGCAGACATAAACATTAGAAATGTACTTTTGGGAGAACAAAAGAGCCATTAAATAACACTGTAAAAAGCCAGTGAAATAAATACGTAAATGCACCATGGTGCCACACAACTGACACTCAAAGGGAATGGAAGGTGAGACTCTAATTGGTTTACATGTTACAGTGTTAACACACCCAGAACTAGGGCCAGACGGAATCTGCGGACGTTTTTTGCTATTTCTGCTAAGAATTTTGGTAAAAATCTGTGGATTTCTGAGGAATTATTTTGGGAGCATCATAACTAAAACCTAAATATGTGAAATAAAAAATATATATATTTTTAAATTTATTTATTGTTTAAAATGCAAATACAAATAGATTCACTTTATTTGGTAAATAAAGCAAGTCTCTCATATAATATATCAGAAAATATTACTGTACAAATGGCATTGTACATAAATCAGATGAACATTTTCATATTAGTAAATAATATTACTGTAATTAATTTAAAAACTGAATAAATATAGATTTACACACATTTACTCGAGTAAATAAACAGAATTAATTATGGGCTGTGGAAAATCTGCAGGCGCAGATTCCGTGTGGGTCTACCCATAACTCGTCAAGAGAATAGGCTCAACCCCGTTAGACCATGCGTCAGGGTGCAAAACGTATTTTTCTGTCCATAAAAAGCAAAAGTGGATTCAGACACACCTTTAATGCTTTTGCGCCATGCGCTTTAGACGTTGTGTCTAGATTGTTAAAATAAAGCCTCCAGTCTTAGTAACACAAAGAAAATAAAATTTAAATAGCTTTTGAGTTGAAATTGCCTTACTGCCACTGTGATGCAATTCAAAGACTGTCTATAAGCCATATGAACCTTTATAACCTCTACTGACAATACAATAAAAACATCAAGGAACAAACCAAATACTCATTTATTATTACTTACACATTTAATCTGTACCAGCATTTATTTCAGCAACATTAAAAATAAAAAAAAAGTCAAATCAGAAACCAAAAATGTCCCCCTATAGAGTCTTTTCACAGCAAGTGCATTCAAGATAATTATTAATTCATACACTGTGGTCAAAGCCCATTACATCCCACTCCTAAACTGACGCTAAGTACAAAACCATTGCACAACCAAACACCTCCAGTGAAACGCACACTGCAGATGTGCAGATGATCAAGTGATGCGCACAGACCGCTAAACCACACACCCAGTTCCATATGTCTGCAAAAAGAGGAATCTGACCAGCTCAAGTCGGTTTCGTGCATCTGTTTTTTTTCTCTGAATGTATATGCTTTCATGCATGGTGTCTCACCAGGAAGGCTGAGGTTTGTAACACATATATTTGACCTCAACGCTACTTCTGAACCTGAATATCTCACTGTCACTTCATTTATATCAACACATTTTTTTGCTGGACTTGAGGGTTGTAGACTGGGTTTATATATGTTGTGTATTTGTAATGACATTTACAGCTTCAAATCTAAACCACAAGCAGATGTAGAACTGGTTTTAGTTATCGAGATGAGTTTAGATGTCTAAACCAAATTGGATGTGTTTATTGTTATTTACAATATAGTCTGCAAATCAGACAAAACTTTGGGATCAGAAAGAAATGTTTTTTTTAAAAAACCTGTTCTGATTACCAAGACTATTTATTTAATCAAAAATACTGTCAAAACTATATATATATTTTCTTGAATGTAGTTAAAATTTTTATTTACACTCACTTTATTAGGTACAACTGCTTTTTAATGACAGTGAGTTCACTATACTCAAATGGCCTCGACATTCACCAGATCTCAATCCAATAGAGCACCTTTGGGATGTAGTGCACGAGGAGATTCGCGTAATCAAAGTGCATCCGACAAATCTACAGCAACTGGATGATGTTATCATGTTAATATAAGCAAAAATCTCTGAACAATATTTCCAGTACCTTGTTGAATCTCTGCCATAAAATATAAAGGCAGTTCTTAAGGCAAAAGGGGTCCAACCCATTACTAGTAAGGTGTACCTAAAGTAGTGGCCAGTGAGTTTACACGTATATCTGTCATTTAAAGCATACTTACTGCTGTTCTGTTATTGGTACTCATTTGTTAATAACGATCATAACAAATAAAAAAAATATCTTTACTTTTTTTAATTTCTTTAAAATTTAATGGATAAAAGTAAATAGATTTTATTAACACTAATAATAATACTAATAATAATACTAATAATAATACTAATAATAACAATAATAATAACAATAATAATAATAGTAATAATAATAATAATAATAATAATAATCATAATCATAATCATAATGATAATAATAATAACAATAATAATAATAATAATAATAATAATAATAATAATAATAATAATAATAATAATAAAAGTGTCTTAAGCAGTGGATCAACATGTTAGAATGATTTATTAAAGATCATGTGACACTGTAGACTGCAGTAATGATGCTGAAATTTCAGCAAAAACAAAAACTAAACTTTATATTTTAATATAATTATATTTTAAACTACATTCACCAAGAAAAAATCTGGTTTAAATTGTAATAGTTGTTCATAATTTTGTTCATTTTTTTACTCTAATCTATAGATGTAACCTTTGTGAGCAGTTTAGTCTTAAAAAAGAAAAATGTAAAAAATACTACTGATCCCAAACTATGTCCCGGTAGTGTAAATTATGAAGCGATACTCACGTTTGTGTCTTTGCCACTTAAAACACACTCAGTCTTCCTCTGCGGGGAAACAGGCCAGTGTATCTGAAAGAGAGAGAAAGGTCAATCCCATTTGTCACAACAATGACACAGTATCTCAGAAAACATCCCATTTAACTCGGCAACCCTTCACCATAATGAGCCAAAGCAGCCGGAGAATGTTCACCCTGCATTTTTATAAGGCCCCTGGGTTCCCCCTTATGCAGACTGTACTTTCGTTTTATAGAATTTAACAGTCCGTTTCTTGAATAGTTGTGAGTTAATCAGTGCAGGTAACAGTGGTACAGAAATTACCCTCAGAGGCTGCTGTGAATTAAGTTATGGTTTGTGCTTGTCTGAGAATTCAAGGCAATAGTGAAATTAAAGTAAAATCTCAATAAAAAAATTTAATTAAATAAAAAAATTAAATCAAAATCTATAATAATATAATACAAAAATGAAATGAATAATAATAATAATAATAATAATAATGTTAATAATAATGTTAATAATATTAATGATAATAATAAATATAAGATCAATAACCATTTTAAAATAAACAGCAATTTTTTTTAAATATTTAACAATATAACGTAAAAATTTAATAAATAACAACAACAACAACAATAATATAGTAATAATAATAATAATAATAATAATAATAATAATATAGCAATATTACTACATTAAGATAAATACAAATAAACAAAGCAAAAAGTGACATGTAAAATAATAAATTAAATCTTTAACAATATAATGAACAGTTATTATTAATAATAATAATAGCAATATTACTATATTAAAATAATACATATAAAATAACAATATAAGGTAAAAATCCAATAAATAATAGTAAAAAAAATACATAAATGTATTAAAATGAACACAAACAAAAAAAGCAAAAAACAGCAACTATAACTAAAAACAATAATACAAAAAATAAATAAACAAATAAGAGAACTATGTGCATGTGCATTGGAAAATACATATTTGAGTAAATATTAAAGGAGTGAAAATGGGCTGAAAGTTTAATTTAATTTAATTTAATTTAATTTAATTTAATTTAATTTAATTTAATTTAATAATAATAATAATAATAATAATAATAATAACAATAAATTAAATATCAAAGTACATAAAATAAAAATATTAATAAAAACAATATATTTTACAAACTCAAGAAAATAAAAAAAATAAAAATCTATTACAATATAATGTGAAAATGTTTTGAATACTAAAAACAATATATTACTAATAACTATATGTACTAATAACAAAATATTTTTAATAATACAACTATATTAAAAAATAAATACAAATAAACCAATCAAAAAATAATAACAATACTATAAAATAAAATAAAATAAAACTTAACAATGTGCATGTACAATGCAAAATACATAATAGTTGAGTAAAAATTAAAGGAGAGAAAATGAGCTAAAGGTTAATTTATTAATTTATTTAATTTACACATTTTTTAATCCTACTACTACTACTACTACTAATAATAATAATAATAATAATAATAATGAAAATAAATCACATGCAAAAGTACATAAAATCTAAATATTTATAATAAAAATTAAAATTAAATATAAAATTAATATTAATAAATAGTATATAATATTGTATTTAACTATAGTTATATTTTTAAATAATAAAAATTTATGAATTTAAGAATTAAACAAAACAATTAAATACATAAAAAATTATTGAATAAAGTAAAATACAAAATGAAAAATATTTATAATAAACAAGTTATTAAAAAGACAATAAAAGTAAATAATAAAGCACAAAATGTAACAAATGAATGTGTGTCAGTTCTTACTATGAGTGGCTCTCGGTTGATGTCGTGGAGATCCAGAGACAGGATGTAATCTTTGCTGCCCACATACATGCGGTCGTGATCCTCATCCATGCGCAAGATGCGATAGTCAGATGTGTTGAGCAGGAAAGAGAAGTAATGGGCTGTACCTGTAGACCTCAGATCTGCAGAAACACAACATTCAATTCATCAGGGAAATCAGCCAAGACATTTAATCGCTGCAACATTTTTTCTATTAGAAAGATTTATAGAAAGAGAGCACATTTCATTTCATTCATTTCTATAATTACACTGACAATTATTTATTGGATTTACTACATTTTTTTAAGGTAAGTGGTTGCAAAAAGTTTTAAAATTTAAACGAACAAATTAAAATGAGTTATCTTCAACTTAATTTGTTTGTTTAAATTCAGCATATATAAATTGTTTGCAACCACTTACCTTAAAAAATGTAGTAAATCCAATAACTTCTTGACTTGACAAGAACATAATAGCTTGGCCACATTTCACAATAAAAATCACTCCACCGATTTTACCTTATGAAGTATTACAGGGTTTGTTATTGCAGGCACAAAACATGGCAACCGAATATGTAATTATATCTCAATTTTTCCCCAATCTTATCTTACAGTACAGAGAAAGACAGGAACATAATCTGAGAGACGCCAAAAAAGCAAACCTCGTTTCCAAAACAAAAGGAAGTTAGCAATAAATTAAACAAACATGCTGGGCTTTTCCAATATGATAGCCTGCCTTTCTTTTATGCACTTACTAATGTGCATTATATTACACTAAAAGATACTATCATTCTAATTTTAGTATAAATATTAACACTATTTTAGATTTTTAAACCTTATTTTCATTGGGAGACAGCTGAAGTTAACCTGCTCTTGTCATTTTTGTGTTCTTAGGTTGTAGAAGACAAGAAGCAAACTCATAAATAATTGTTTCTGTCACTCAACAAGCCCTATCCGGGGATAAAGATTAAATAAATAAATAAATTGTAATCTAAAGTAATTTGTCAAAACAAACATGACATAAAATGACCGGTTTATCTGGCCATCACAGGCCGGAATTGACTGGGATTAATCACATTAGCATTGCTCTGTTTGTAAAGTTTGATCTAATAAATGCACGATCGAGAGCTGAGGGTTGAGGTCAGGGCTTATTTGACTGACAGCTGTCAGGTCTACATCTGGGAGATTATTTGTGTTTTAGCTCAAGGCAGGACAAAGAATACATCATGAAGACTGTGTGGAAGGAAAGAAAGAAAGAAAGAAAGAAAGAAAGAAAGAAAGAAAGAAAGAAAGAAAGAAAGAAAGAAAGAAAGAAAGAAAGAAAGAAACAAAAAAAGAAAGAAACAAAGAAAGAAAGATGGAAAAGGAAGGAAAGAAGAGAAGAAAGATGGAAAGAAGGAAAGAAAGACAGAAAGAAAGACAGAAAGAAAGAAGGAAAGAAAGATGGAAAGAGGCAAGAAAGAAAGAAAGAAAGAAGGCAAGAAAGAAAAAGAAAGCAAGAAAGAAAGAAAGAAAGAAAGAAAGAAAGAAAGAAAGAAAGAAAGAAAGAAAAGAAAGAAAAATAACAAAAGAACGAAAAAAGCAGAGTGAAACAGCAAAAAAGAAGTGAGCGAAAAAGCAAGAAAAGAGGACAAAATAAAGAAAAAAGAAGGTTAAAAGTGAAAAGATGGACAATTAAGAAAATCAAATGAAAGAGCGAAGGTGCAAAAAAAAGAAAAAAGAGCAAAAGAAATGTAAAAAAGGAATCAAAAGAAAAACAAATCAAATGAAAGATATCAACAGCAACCAAAAAAATAATAAATAAATAACAATATGATAAAAAAAATAAAAGCAAAGGAGGGATGAATAGATGAAAACCAAAAGAAAGACAGAGCAGAGAATATTTCCATCTCCTCTCAGCATGTCTGTCAGCGTCTCCTGAACATCTGTTTGTTTTACTTCTGACTGACCTTCTCACTCACATCAACACATTAAGTTTGCTGAAGTTGCCACCAAGAAGAAGAGATGATGAGAGTGATTACTAGGTGGTCTATAATCCATACAATTTGAGTTTGTTGTCATCTGCTGCTTTAAATACTCAAACTGTTTCACACAGGCCAATTCTGAACCTTTTCATTCATCAGATGGAAAAAAAAGTTCTGAAGGAGATTCCACAATATCATTCCTCCGTTTTATTTCTGTATCATTGGTATTTACTGTTGAGGTGGGAGAAAAAAATAGATTCATTAATGCATCGTGATTATTTCTCTAGTAATCCTAAATCAATTCAGAAAAAAATGTAATGCTCTTTTTGGAACAAAGACTCTAGTATTCACAAGACGTCACTCGTATAGTTTTGAATGGGGAAAAGTGTAACGGTTGATATGGCGAATGAAGCCCTGCCAACTAGTACAGTAGCCAATCAGTGATCGCTATCCGTTTGTTAAGTGTGACGTCACGCTAAGCAGCTTCTGGGTCCAAGCCCTCTTTCCAACTGTATAGGGAGACTCATCAAATGGCAATAATAAACTTTTACAAAGCGCTTTACTTTCGAAAATCATGATCGCAATACATATATCCATGCCTAATATCAGATGACCAGAGGACTAAAGGAGAAAAAATATTTTCTCAATTCAAATGAGTAGCAGCTTGGACCCGGAAACAGTATTCCATACATCATGACTTAACAAGCAGATCGATTGACGTTTCTTCAGGGAAGAAGCTCGGATCCGACGCGTACTTTTACAACAATTTTTGTGGTAAACAAACGTGCTGAAAAATCAGCGAATACTTGCTTCACAGACATAAGAAGTATATCCACATTGAGCTTGAAATCTTTACTTTTAAATAAACCCACTACACTTAAAAGATAACTTTTTTGGTTTTGTAATCTGTATGAAATGATCACAAGGTACAGTCCGTCCTGTCAAATGAACATCACATGACAGCAACTAGTCAAACGCACGCAAACTTGTAAACAAAAAGTCGCTGTCATTTCTGGAGGAAATCCACCATCAAGAATACTTTAGAGGAGCAGCGTAATCTGACAATCACTATTTAGAGGATGATCGTGTGTAGAACAGCCATAAATAAGGGTTGGTGTCGTGATCTCGTTTCTTTAGAGTGCACATGCGCATTATCTCAGGCAACCTGTGAAAATGCTGATTTAGTTTGATTTGAATGTCTAGAAACAAAACTTATGCTACTGTTGTTATTTAATTTTATTGGTAATTCCAAATCTGTAATGTAATCGTATGCTTGGCAAACAGTTTTAGAGAATTTGATGTTTCTCCATTCAGACAGAATGCCCGAGCATACTGCCCGAGAGGTGTTTCAAAGATGGCCACCAAGTGAAATGACTTGCCTTAAAGAGACTTTGTTTGGAATAAGAACTGTCATGCATAGATGACAAGATGTATTTGCACAGCCAAAGAAACAGGAAAAATGTAGGTCGAGAATCATTTTGAAACTGAATCATGACTTCAAGAATCAGATCAGATCATGAAGTGTGAAATCCTACCCCTAGTGTGACAGCCCTAGGAAAGGTCACTATTATACATTATGTCAGTTTAGGGGTAAATTCGAGCTCAGCTGTATGAAAAACATTTTTGCACTAAACTCCACCCCTAAACCCATCCGTCATTGGGACATAGGGTTGGGCAATGTCGACCAATTTGGCGACGTATGATGTCTAATGTGAAACATCGCAATGGACAATGGCATCATCGTCGTAGGCGGAGGTGAATTAATTATTTATGAATAATTAATTAATTCATAACGAAACTATTATTTGTAGCCTAACGTTTTAACTACCTGACCCGCATGGTCGTTGTTTTACCCATAAACAAAACATAAATAAAGTTGCACACAAAATTACCACCTGTCAATCCCTTTTTCCGCAGGAGGTTGGTCAGTAAAAAAGGTGCACAACCATCAGTATCTGACGTTTTCACTAAAATTACGAAGTACAAGTGTGAAAGTGAAAGACTGAAGCAGTGTACTGATGCTGTGACACGCTACCAGACAGATTCAAAAGACTGAAGAGTCGTTAGATAGAGACATGATGAATTAAATATCACGTTTAACAACTATAGTGAGACGCGATCCAGCGGTACATCCTTGATAAACTGTCCGACATGCACTGCTTACTGATGCGCGTTTTTAGTGAACGAAGGGCTGTTCAAAAATGCTAGGTAAAACACGGTGTGGATGTGGATCATTTTTGTTCTAAAAAGGCATTTTAATACAAAGATGTATTAGAATAAACGGAGCCTATGTGTGTATTTTTCGCGAGTGGGTTTGCGACGGGGGCGGGGCAGAGGACCGGCAATGGATGCCGGCTCAGCATCGTGTTGTCTATTGGCAATCGGCGATGGGCGATAGCATCATCTATCAGCCCAACCCTATTGGGAGATGAGCAAAAAGTACTAAAATGTACTAAAAAGATTGTACAATTTCATACGAATTATTATTAGAGATAGTGTTGAGTGTGAACAGGCCCTAAAGTTTAATACTTATACAAAAGATTTAGTTACTTTAACAAGTTGCCCTATAAATCAGGAGGACAGTAAAGCCATTCCTCCAACCACATAACCTAAATATAACACTTTGACAGGATATTCACCCCGCCTATTCAATGAATGTTGTCGAGGCGTGCAGCAGAACCCAATTTCTGAAGCTCTCAAAGAAAACACTAGTGTTTAGAGCCTGGAATGCTCTATTAGAAGGGGGGAAATGTAAGTTTACTATAGTAGGACTTGAAGTCTCTGAATGCACAAAGCTCACTTCAGCTCTAAAGCTTGGCATATGGCCGGGTCTAACGAAACCAGAGTAAATACGGAGCGGAGACTGTGCATGCCAAAAACTAAATGCTAGCCTTATCTTCCTCTTCCCTCGTGCTCTCTCTACTTTCAAACCCCCACCATTTTTCTCGTTCTGTCTCTTTCTGTCCTGCAAGACAGAGAGCCACCTGTGGAAACAAGAGCGACTGGCTAAAGATACTTTTACTCCAAAACTAACAATACCAACAGCTCAATGTCTATCTGCGATTCATCCGGACACAAGAGCCAGCAGCTTCATTCAGACAGTATCAGGTTTGAGTCTGGCTAGAGCATAGTAAAAGATGTTAACAATATAGAAACGTTAACAATATGAAGTTGTTACATGTCGGGATTTAATAAAGACCACACACACAGGCCTCACATCTCTTGTTTTTCCAGTTAAGAATGAGTAGATGAGCAATTGCATTCATCATTTTGACTGATTTATTTTCAGTGAGCTCATTACATTAAGAGGATTACGATTAAGAGGATCAGATGTTGGATAAGACAAAGACATGAAAAAGATGACAAAAGAAACAACTAGATGAATGGTAAAGAAGACACAAAGACAGAAGACTAAGATTTAAAAAGAAAATAAAGATAACAGACAACAAGATTAAGACAAAAAAAGACACAAATTAAGAAAAAGTCATTCTTAATTTTCTTAGTGTTTCTTAGCGTTAGAGTTTCTACAAAGATGAGATGACATTTTTTTAAGAAAAATGAAGATGAAGATGATAAAAACATTGAGACAAAAACAAGAATGCAAGGAGGATGACAAAGAAGACAATGAAAACAAGATGAAAAGTATGAAGACAGAGTAAAAAGATATATCCAAAGAAAAAAACAAAAACAAGAAAGAAGTCTTAGAAGAAAAATACTTTCATACAGCATTAAATGACTTCTCAAAATAACACAGAAGAAAAAAAAACATAAAATAAAAAATTAATGATATAAATAATATTAATACAATATATAATAAAAAGTAGACTAAAGTAAAATAATAATAGTATTAATAATAATGATAAAACAAACAAACAAACAAAAAAAACAAAATAAAATAATAAAAAACTAAACTAAAATGATAATAATATTAATAATATAATATAATATAATAAAAATAAACCAAAACAAATTACAATAAATAACAAAAGTAAACTTAATAATAATAATAATAATAATAATAATAATAATAATAATAATAATAATAATAATAAATAAAACAACAACTAAAAATAAAATAATAATAAAAAGACTAAATAGAAATTAAAAAAATTAAATTAAACTAAACTAAAATAATATTATTAAATAAAAATAATAATAAAATAACAATAGTAAAATAATAACTAAACATAAAAATAAATAATAAACAATAACAACAAAATAAAATGAAATAATAAAAAGTCAAATAAAATGATAATAATAATAATAATTATTATTATTACTATTATTATTATTATTATTATTATAACATAAAAACTAAAAAATAATAATAATAATAATAATTAAATAATACAAAAATAAAATAAAATAAAATAATAAAAAGTAAACTAAACTAACTAAAATAAAATAAAAAATAAAACTAATAAATAAATAAAAATAAAAAAAAATTAACAGAATAAATAAAAAAATCTGTATTCAGGTTAAACCTTGCTGCTACCTTTTATGGTTCCTGATTTAACTGCAATAGCTCAGAGTAATAAAAAAGTAGAAGTGCTGAAATATTGCATACATAACCACAAAACTGGTTTCAGGTAGTCAAATGTCTACTACTGATCTACGAAAACCACAGCATTCTTGAACAGATCCGCTTTCAACCTTTAGGCGAAGACCTGTGAAAATCCAGTCAAGTGGAGCCGGATAAACCCTTGAGGAGCACCATTATCCCGAGTCAACTTAGTAGCTACTACTGGGGGGTCTGTTTTACACACACACACACACACACACACACACACACACACACACACACACACACACACACACACACACACACACACACACACACACACACACACACACACACACACACACACACACACACACACACACACACACACACACATATACGCACACACTGGTGACTTTGTCTAAAAAATGGCCTCGATCCGCTTCACCTCCATAGCATGAAATGGCCTGTTGGAGGGAAACTATAACTTGGTGTAGCTAACAAGCAAGTAACCTGACACGTACTTGCACTTTTCAACCACTTTTAACAATTCCAAGACTTTGCATAAGCCGTGAGGACAGAAGAAACAGAGGGTAATAATATTCTCTCTCTTCTCTTCTGTATGGGCTTGTTCACTAAGAGTTTCTCCAATCAGCTGTAAACCTTCACACTGTGTGCACTGGTAAAGTCTAAAGTTGGTAATGCAACCTGCGGAGACTTTTGGTCCCTCTAATCCATGCTTTCTTTACATGAAGACCTCTTTCTATCCCACTGATTTTTCCAGTTGCTGGCTAAAGACAACGGCAGCCATCTATGGACCTCAGACTGAGTCAGTTCTGCTCCAAAACCCACAAAATGACTTGTTCCTATAGCATAACAATCATAAGCTGTTGGATAAAGTCACTTCCTATGGGACGCTCTGTTGCTTAATTGCATTTAACGCTGGTATGGTTTAGTCTGCGGCCACACGCATGGCTACAATGTTGAAGGCATGGCTGGGGGACTATAGCTATACCTGGCTTAAATGTACAAAAAAATAAAAAAAAATAAAACTAAGAATACAAGGAGGATGAAAAAGAATAAAAAGATGAAGACAAAAAAAAGATGTAGAGTATGAAGAAGACAAAGATTAAGACAAAGACTAAAAAATAAAAAGATAAAGCCAAACAAGAAGACAAAAACAAAGATAGTATAGAATAAAAGGACTTCTCAAAACAACACAGAAAAATAAATTAAATAACAAAAATAATAATACCAATGCCAATTAATACCAATTAATAACACCAATTAACCAAAATAATATTAAAATTAAAATTATTAAAAACTAAACAAAATAAAAATAATAATGACAATAAACAACATAAAATTTATTAAAAAACGAAATAATAGTAATAATAATAATAATAATAATAATAATAATAATAATAATAATACAATAAACTCATCTAAAATAAAAATAAAATAAAATAATACTAAACCAAAACAAAATAGGTAAAAGCTAAACTATTAATAATAACAACAACAACAACAACAACAACAATAATAATAAACAAAATTTAAGTAAATTAAAAATCTGAAAAATAAAACTAAAAACCTAATAAAAAATAATAATAAAAATAATTAAAAATAATAATAATAATAAAAATGATAATAATAATAATAATAATAATAATAATAATAATAATAATAATAATAATAAATCAAAATAAATTGAAATAATAAAAAATAAACTAAATAATATTGGTAATAATGTTGATGATGATAATAATAATAATAATAATAATAATAATAATAATAATAATAATAATTTTTTAAAAAATTAAATAAAACAATTAAAATAAACTAAATAATAATAAAAATAATAATAAAAAATAATAATACAATAAAAACTAAAATATAATAATACTAAAACAAAATAAAATGACTTGTTTTTATAGCATTACAAGCAAAGCTGTCGGATAAAGTCACTTCCTATGGGACGCTCTGTTGTTGGTTCAGTCTGCAGCCCCACTCATGGCCACAATGTAAAATGCATGGACTATAGTACATCTGTCTTATAGGCTTGCAGAGAGTGCTTAAGATTGGAGGTGAACTCAAGAATTGCAAAACTATACACAGAGCTGAAAAAATAGAGAGATATCCATAGGTCATAAGATGAATTTTTAATTTTTTTTTTTTGTATTTGAAAGGCAAAACAGCTGGAGAATAACATCAGCACTTAAGCGACTCCTTTTATTATCTATTGGTCAGCTGTTCACTTTATGCCGCCAAGTATTCTTGATTTTGGCTGCAGGAAATGATATTATGAAAGATCTCATCCTTATTTGGTGACGCCACCACATTGACATTTCTAGCTCAGAGAAAGCTTATTTCTGAATATAAAAATGACAAGGAATGCCATTTAATATTGGTACTACGTTTTTTGTACAGGAGTATTTGTGAATTATCTTGTCATATGTTAATCAGCATTGTGGGGTTAAAATGTTCTATGTACACCTTTTTATACACTCCAACAATAACTGTTTGAGTTATTAATAGGTTGAGGGCAAATGTTTCAAACAACAAAGCAAAAATGTTAGAGATTAAAAAAATGACAATATGGCTATTTATAAAAAATGTTAAAACAATAAAATAAATTTAAGTACAAAAAAATGTGTGATGAAAGTATAAAGTTGTCTACTACTTTCATTAATTTGAACTAAATAAATTATGGAAAAATAATATAAAAAATATTTAAATAATAACAAAATAAATAAATAAAATTGTAATTAAAAACACACAAAAAGAAAAGCAAAAAACAAATGAAACAGAAATAAAATAAAATGAAAATAAATGAAATAAAAAAGAAAATAACAAAAAGAAAAGCAAAAAGAAAAAAACAATAAAAAGAAAAGGCAAAATAAACTGAACAAAAAGATAAAGTGAAATAAAAATAATATAAAAAGTAAAAAGCAAAAAAGCTAATTAAAATGAACCCGAAATGAAAACAAAATCAAATAAAATCAAAATAATAACAAAAAAGTAGAAAAAAAAATAAAAAAAGAAAAGAAAAACAAAATGAAAAAGCAAAATGAAATAAAAAACAAAAAAGCAAAATAAGATGAAATTTAAATAAAAGCAAAATAAAATAAAATAAAATAAAAATGAAATAAACTGACAAAAAATGTAATAAATAGCAAAAAAATAAGAAAAAAATGAAATTGTCAAATAAAATCGAAAATGCTAAATAAAATTGAATAAAAATAAAAAACAAAAAAAGCTAAATAAAATGAAAAAACAAAACCAATTCAAGTTATAACAAAAAAGCAAAAATTAAAAGCAAAATAAAATGAAAAAGCTAAAAAAAAAATTTAAATCAAAAAAGCTAATTTTAATAAAATAATTTAACAAAAAATGAAACCGAAATAAAACCAAAATTAAATTAAATTAAAATACGATATAAAAGAAAAACATCCAAAGAACCTCAATAATAATCCCCAATAATTTAAATTAAGATATAGCCTATGTAAAACAAAAACTAAACAAAAACAGCAGCAACACCAGAGAAAGACATCAGTCAACATGAATCAAGCGAACTGGTTAAATTATGAGTTTATATTGACATCCTTTTATTCATGCCAAAAAGTACTAATCAAAAATGGAAACAGTTGCTCTAACAATAACAAAACCGCAACAACATCCTCTCTCATGAGTCCAGATCTCTTGCACTGCTATTATCTTTATACAGCAGGAGCTGACAGTCAATCCAGCAGCAGATTCTCCAGTTTCAATTCTGCTTCAACTCTGCCAAGTGTTGCAGAGCGAGTTCCTGCACGAACCTCAGTCTGGAGAAACCCAGAGGAGAGCAGAAGAGACAAATGCGGGTGGCGTGGGATTAGCGTGACACCATAAATGCAGACGGTCCCAGAACAAAGCCAAACCCACATCATCATCATCACTCTTCGCAGCGCATGTCGAATGACGGAGTGGGGATCACTCGCACGCACAAGCTGAGGTGACATTAAGGAGTCATAATTACAGTTTATACAAGTAGGTAAAGCACTTGCATAGTTGCACTAGGTTATAAACACACACAAACACACACGCACACACACGCACACACCAATGACAAGTGAATCTTAGAGGAAAATATCTGTCATAAGGAATAAACGAAATGGTGATATTTGGGTGAGCTTGTACTTTGTGTAAATACAAAAAACTAACAGAAAGATTACAAAAAAACTGTCTGGCAATAATATCACTGTTTTAAAGGGGTAGCTCATCCAAAATTGAAACTTCCATCGTCATGCATTCACCCTTTACTTGTTCCAGACCCATTTGACCTTCTTTCTTCTGTTGAACACAAAAGAAATAACTTTGAAGAACGTTGGAAACCTGTATCCATTGACTTCCATAAAAATAGTTTTCCTTCTAGGGAAGTCAATGGTTATAGGCGTCCAGCTTTCTTTAAAATATCTCCTTCAGTGTTCTACAGTATAAAGGTTCACTAGGGCAAATAAATAGTGAGTTAATATAAATTTTGGGGTGAACAATTCCTTTAAAAAATAATTAAAGTGGTGGTATTTGGATGAGCTTGTTAAATAGTGTAAACACCCAAACAGTTAGATATATGCGTCTTAGCTTCATCCAAATTTGCAATAAACTTAAAATATTGTTTCTGAAAATATACAGTGTTTAATTTTAAATGAACAGTTACACACACTATATATATGCTATATATATATATTGATAGCATCTTCTGAAATGCTTCAAGGAACTCTAGCTATGTATCTCATTTAAGTCATTAGATACACATAAAAATAAATAAATAAACGAAATTTAAAATCATAATAAAATGAAAAAAATACATAAATATAATATTAAATAAAATAAATAATATTAAAATAAAATAAATATAAAAACATTAAAATAAAAAAATAAGCAAATTAAATAAATATGATATAAAATAAAATGAATATAAAAAAGCAATAAAGTTAAATAAATATCATATAAAATAAAATAAACATAAATTAGTGTTAAAATTAAATAAATATAAAACAATATTAAAACTAAATACAATTTAAATAAATATAATATTAAAATACAACAAATATAAAATATTAAAATTAAATAAATATAATATAAATATAAATTATTAAAGTAAATATAAAATATTAATACAATTAAATGAAATTATATAAATATAACCTGAAATAAAATAAATTTTAATTAAATAAAATAAAATTATATATATATAATATATAATAAAATTATTAATTAATATTAAAATAAAATAATAAATATTGTTAAAATAAATATAATATTAAATAATATTAAAATAAAATAAAATAAAGGTTTATCCTCAAATCTAAAATAATATTGTGATTTAACTTAACTGGTTGGTCTGATTTATGGCTTATAATGGTTTACAAATGTATTATTATTTATTAATAATAATAATAATAATAATAATAATAATAATAATAATAATAATATGAATATAATTATATAATGACCACAGCGGAATAAACCGCCAACTTATCCAGTTTTTACGCAGCGGATGCCCTTCCAGCCACAATCCATCTCTGGGAAACACACACACACACACACACACAATTTAGCTCACCCAATTCACCTGTACCGCATGTCTTTGGACTGTGGGGGAAACCGGAGCACCCGGAGGAAACCCACGCGAAGGCAGGGAGAACATGCAAACTCCACACAGAAACACCAACTGAGCCGAGGTTCGAACCAGCGACCCAGCAACCTTCTTGCTGTGAGGCGACAGCACTACCTACTTCGCCACTGCCTCGCCCATAATAATAATAATAATAATAATAATAATAATAATAATAATTAATGAATTAAAAAAAAATATAGAAAAATACATTCAGCACCAATGCACTGTCGAAAATGGCTGCGCACAAACGCACTTTATTAGCAAAACTACAGATTTGCAACTTGACCCAAAAAGCTGAATCACTTTTAGTTTCTTATTTTTATGGCCTTAAAAGTTTTTATGATGTGACTTTTCCATGTGACCCCCATCAATGGCATCCACATAGAACAGCTTGCCTTGTATCTGCATGGGGTAAAAGCAGGCAGACCAACACACACACACGGCATCAGTCCAGCCTTCTGCATGCCGCAGTGCTCTTGTGTTATTGTTCTGACAATCACACATGCTGATTTCCTGTAAGACTCTGATAAGAGTTCAGTTTTCTCCCTCCCTCTCTTTCTCCCTTTCTCCGTTTATCCCTAATATTCTCCAGCCGGATGTTGCACCTGATTTCTATCTGAACTTCTGGAAGCCCTGCTTGTGTTGTGAGGCAAGCGCAGTCTTTATCAGCACACTGTACGCTTTCATTAATCCTGACGCTATGACTCACGCTGTTAAAAGTCTTGCCTTAAGAGCAACATCTTCTTGTCTCATAAATTAATACACACTTGTTCCTCAGCCACAGACACACACACACATATAGCTTTTGTTGGCCTTCAGGATCAAACGATGATACAACAGTGAAGGAATGCTTCTATAACTACTGGAAAGCAGGTCTGGTGTGCTTGTGCTGTTTAGTTTGGACCTGTTTTAATCACAGCTGAGAGACACCGAAAGACCATTAGAAGCACAACAAGTGTGGAGAAAGGGAAAAAAAGAAGAGCAGGACATGAAACACTTTGCAGAAGAATGTTAAAGTCTTGATCATATTAAAAGTTGTTGAAACAGATTTGTGCCTGGCTGTAGTACAAACATTATTATTACTAAATTAAAGGGATAGTTTACCCCAGAAATATTACTTACTTAAGTGGTTCCAAGCTTTGAGAGTTTTTTATTCTGTTGAACACTAAAGAAGATCATTTAAAGAAAGCTGAAAACCTGTAGCCATCAGCTGCTTTAGTATGAAAAACACTACAAGTCAATGGTTACAGGTTTCCAGCTTTCTTCAAAATATCTGCTTTTGTGTTTAATAGACTAGTTCATTAGACTAGGGCTGGGCGATATTGCAAAAAAAAAAAAAAATTATATATATATATATATATATATATATATATATATATATATATATATATATATATATATATATATATATATATATATATATAATTTTTTTTGCAATATCGCCCATATATAAATATATATTTATATATATAATATACATATATATATATATAAATCAAGATAACATGGTTCATATTATTTTATATTGATAATTATTTAATATTTTATACCAATTCATTTAGGAATATGAGGATTTTTTAACCCCTTTATTTCAAATCATCAACATCACTAAGGCAAATAGCTTTAATAGTCAAAAGAAAAATATTTTTAAAAAATGATCTGATCTCTTTATAAAATAATAAAAAAAAACAGAAGTGTTAAAAAGACTCTTAAACTTGAAAAATAAAATGTAGCAAAGTTTGTGCAATGGCAAAGCATAGACTGAACAATCAAAGCAAACTTTAAGGTGTCAATAATAATGATACAGTAAACCTCAAACTCTGTAAATAAAACAAATTATGATAATCAAATCTGCGCTTTCAGGTAAAGGAACCAACCGTTATTCAAATACATACTGCAACATTACAAATCATGAAGTTGAATGACTAAATCACTCCTTATGCTAAAAATCTTCCAGATGGGGAAGGGGCTGGGATGAACAAGAAAAGAAACCAAAAAGCCCCTCTGGCGACATCCTTACACCCTTTTTTATTTACAGCCTCCTCACTGCTGCTATACGGCACTCATGTTAGCGTGTTGTTATTCTGACCTCAAGTGACAAGCATGTGCGGCTGGATTCCTTGACTATTTACAATGGATTTTACTCCTCTGGCATCTCTCGTAACTAGGTGACCATGAGCCATTTTCTTAGAGGATAATAAGTGGACAAATAATTGTTGATGCTCAGATACAAGTTTATGGAAGAACAGAAGTAAAAAGCTGTGTGTGAAGAATGTGCCGTGTTTGTCTGAGTTGATTAGCTGTTAAGTTGTTTTTAGTGAAATGTTGCAGATAGGTTAGTTATACTTGCACGAATTGTGGTGAAAGTTCAGGTGTTTTTTTAAAGAGGTGCAGCTGGAATATGTGTGCGGTACACGTGCGTGTCGCTTGCACAACATGTGCTTACATTGGAAATGACAAACTTACACCCTAAGCTTATTGGCATTACTTCCAAAGCACGCGCTCATCAGCTACAATAATAAAACTATAGTGCTTCATACCAAACTTTTTTTGTTAGCGATATTGACAATGGTGTTCGGTCAATAAATAGACACAGATTTTATCGCCCAGCCTCAATTCATACTCATTTTTTTAATGCACATTTGTTTTAATTTGACAGAACAAATTACATCTTTTAACAAGAAGCTTAAAAATGTGCAGAATTTTAAAGGTGTGTGATTGTTGTGCTTACTTCCCAAAACACATTATAATTTGACCGACATCCACTCTTATGTTATGTTATGTGCCTTTATGTTTTTTTTTCCTTATCCCAAGATCAGCACATGAGACTGATTCCTGAAATACCCTAGTAACAGACGAGTCTTCACATTAATCCTGTGGGCCTGAACACCTGACGGTGAACTAATCACACCCGCAGCCTCTCCAGCCCCTGGTGTCGAGACTGCAGCTCTGCACAAGAAGTTTGGCCAGAGGAGAAATGCCCAATTGATCCTGGTTTCTCTCAAGGATTTTTTTACCTTCAATTTCGTCAATTGGTGAAGTTTGTTCCTTTCAATTTACTTGAACTTCTATGTTAAGCTGTTTTGACACAAATCTGCATTGTTAAAGTGCTACAGAAATAAAGATTAACTGAATTGTAAAATCTATACACTATATGTTTTGAGAGTAAACTGTGGTGATTTCATCCATAACAAGTGAGTTTAATAAACTCCATCTGCTGGTGTCTTTCTACATACAGACTAAACAGTGCATCACATCAGTGGAGTTTCAGGATGGTTTAGAAATGTTTGTGCCAGTCATCATCATCATGCATCAGCACCTCCGACCTCAGCTCTGATCATGCCGCTGCATTTTTCCATTCTCAGAAGATATAATTAGCAACCTGTGATTGTGGGCGTTCGTGTGTGTACAAGACAGAGCCTCAGTTAATGAAATGGAGCCATTTATCTTACAGAGAACATAGACAGGCTTTGAAACTATTTTAAAGATCAGAAACATACTTTGCATGCACAGTGCAAATGCTTGGCCAGTAGGTAAAGTACCAAAGGTCATTACTTGCATTACTTACTTACATTACTTGACTTGTGTTACTTAATTCACTTACTTTACTTATTTATGTCGCTTTAGTTACATTACTTACTTTACTTTCTTGCATTACTTCCGTTACTTTCTTACTTTACTTGCTTTACTTTCTTACTTGCTTAATTTATTTGCTCTACTTTACTTACTAACTTTGTTACCTAACTTACTTGCTTTATTTAATTACTAACTTTACTTATGTTACTTAACTCTCTTGCTTTACTTACTGACACTCAAAAAATATATACATTTTTTGCTTGTTCAAACTACTTATGTAAAATGAGCTGAAACAACACAATTCTTGAGATCTCATTGGGACAACTTAATGTTATGTTCAATCCACAAAAGTTTGTTAAAAGTGTTAAGTTAACTTAATCGATATGCGTTGGGACAACATAAATGAATTGTGTGAAACCCTGCATTATTTTTCAGTGAACGTTACTTGACTTACTTTACATACTTTATTTTCTTTACTTAGTCACTTAACTTACTTTACTTACTTACATAATTGGTTGTTATAACTAACTAGTTATATATTCATTTAAGTTCATTCAAGTTATTTATATGTTAATAAAATTAGCTAATCAATAAATATCAAATGTCAAGGGTTAAAGTTAACCATAACTAGTATTGCCTAACTAACAAACCAATTCACTTGATACTAAGAGTTGTTAAAGTTAACTATTACTAACAAACAAACAAACCAGTGCATAAAAACTAAGGGTTGTCATTCACAAAAAAATGTTACTAAAATTAAACTAAAGTAAAATTCATTGATAAAATTCTGTTGAGACATTTCCGTTTTTAATTTATTCATGTAAACTTAGAAAAAAATAAAAAATTAAATAATAAAATTAAATTTAAAAAATCATTTTATTTAAAATACTTTTTTTTATCTTATTTGAAGATACTGTAAAGCTGCAGAGAAAGCCACAAGATGGCCACGGATAAAAAGAGCGGATCCGTGGGGGATGGCTACTGGGACGCAAGCTGGGGTCTGATCAACCTCAGCTGGGTAACCTGGGCGAGGGTGTCTGATGTTGAAAGACTGAAACACCCAGTGACCCCCGGATACATCACTGATGATGCGTTACAGTAGATCTAGATGATGTACATTGCACACATACTGTATTGATACTAAATGAACACTGCTAATACTCTGACTGAAATCCTAAAGAACTTCTTTACTTAGTGAGATTTTCTATGTAGATTTTTAAAGCAGAGCTTGCATCTAGATCAGAAAACAAGCTAATCAAAACTCACAATAATCCAAATTTTAATCACTTTCTTTTTTTGTTTGATACTAAAAGACAAAATGAATGTCATCTAAAAGTCAATGTCACTGGTGTTTAAATCTCGCATCTAATGGAAAATTCATTTCAGAACAACCTGAATATCAATAAAGCACAGACATTCAGTTTCACCAGCAGTGCTCGCTGTCATAAGAAGGCCTGCGCTGAGAAGGAGAGAGAAACAGCTTGCTCTGAATTAGACACATCTGTGAAAACACAGCTCTCTATCAGCACAGACATGTTTTATTAACAAGCGTTCAGTCAACAGCCATCAGTCTGCAGCGTCTGCCGCTCACACGCGCTGCCCTCTGCTGCTCTGACCCTAGACGGGAGGCCACTGGACAGGTGCATGATGGGAAGAGACCACCTTCATAACTGACGCAGATGGAGATCACAAATCAGAATTTTTATACAAATGATTATTGTTTTTTTAATCATTGTTCAGCTGATATTCAATTCAACTTTATTTATGTAGTGCTTTTCACATTATTTATGATACACAGCAAAATCCTCTGAGCAAAATGTTCTTAGTTCAGAGTTTAAGTTCATTTTTTAAATAAGGGCAAACAAATTGGTAAAAAGTAAAGCTGCTGTTTGTGGAGTTGTTTAATGATCCTCTGCTGAGATTTTGAGAGATTCAATGCATTATATTTCAGCTGATTACATCTAAGGCTCTGACTGAAGTCAGTTGTAGTTTTGCATTTCTCTTCTGTGTTTCTGTTTATTAACAGCAAGTGTTCATCATCAGTGCTCAATCATCACCTAATTAATCCTTTCATTGTCTCATTAACTTTAGTAACTTTAACTCAATTTAGAGAGGGACCAAATCCTAATTAAACCAAGTAAAGTTTACTCAGAGGATTTGTGACCCATACTTGCTCCAAAACTACACTACAATCATTTTTGAGTACAAAGTCAAAAAATTAAGAAACAAAGGCCAGAGATGCTGAAGACTGACAACAGCTAGTATATTGGAAGAAAAAAAACAAGACAGTTCTGCAGTTCATCTTAAATTAAACAAACAGAAAAACGACATTTCATATACTGTACATCGTGATTGTGTGATGTTTTCACAATTAGGTGAGAAAATTGTACAGATAAGACTTGTGTGTTTTATTATAGATTATGTTTAGGTGATTGTTTGCTTCAAAAAGTAAAATAAAAAAAGAGCAGGATGTAATTTCTTAAGTGAAAATCTATTTTTTAAGTGAGTAAGCATCTGTTCATTATACCATGTGCAAGTTACATTCCAAGTGACATACTATTCACTTAATGTGTAATGTAGGACATTAGTGTCATCCCAACACTTAACACTGAACACTAAAACCTTTTCAAATAAATGTTTTTTTACTAACCTGAAATTCAAACCATTTCCCAGGTGATGTTTATTGGTTGCCAAATTGGTAAAAAAGTTACTTACAGTAAAATAGTTCCTGCCAAGAGTGCAACTCAATTGGTTATCAAGAGGCAGCGAAATAAACTAATTCAATCAATAGCACTGATAGCTCACCCCCTTTCACGATTTGATAATCGGTTGAATAAGTACATCAATCCGGGTTTTAAAGTGCAATTATTCTTTAAAACTTATTATTTAAAAAAGCACACTGTTTATATTATACACTTTCCTCAAATATGTGATTTGGGAAAGACCAATAGGTTTTATTCAATATATTATTTAATGTGTTGCAAACTCTGAATGGCTCTGACAGCCATAATCCACATGTAAGATGCACCTCCAATAAAATCTTAAATAATTTTACATTTTAAACTGCGACAAAAAACAAAAAAGTTCTAATCAAAATCAGAATAAAATAAATAAATAAATAAATATCTAAGCATCTCCTGACACAATACAGGCAGGTACAAACTGATGGGATCAGTGCATTCAAATATGAGCTGTGCTTTGAGTCAGAAAGACAGCGAACAGCTGCTTCATTCCTGACTCTGCCGTCTTCTCAATCTCAGAGAAACACTCATTATTCCTGCCAATGTAAATACATGAGGGCTGCAGCGTCGTGAGGACTCGGTGAAGGCTGCTGGAGCTCCAGATTAATCCAGGATTAGCCCCGAGTTCAGGGTCACCGGTCCGACCTGAGCGAATCAGAAAGCAGAGATCCAGAGACAAAGTGGCTTTACTGCAGAGAAAGCAAATGAGCTTTCAGAGCCAAAGAATGAAAGGGAAAGTGTGCTGCCATTTACAAAGTTTGAGGTCAGTAATTCATTCATTAATTTCCTCACTAAGTGAATAAATACGTTTATGTAACAAAGATGCATTAAATTGGTTAATAAGCTGGAGTGCCGGAAAAAAAGTAAAATAACGGCCATTAATTTACAGAAATTTATTGTAAAATAGCGAACATTAAATTACAGAAATTTCTTTAAATTTAAATTTCTGGTAAATTTCTGCAATTCACCCTCATTTATTTTACAGTAAATTTCTGTAATTTAACGGCCATTATTTCACAGCCCAGCTGCCGGAAATAAACCATAAAATGACAGATTTATATTGTGTATACAGTGTATATTCCATATTTTAATTAGACTGTTTATTTAATTTTAAGTTAGAATATTTTGTATAAATAAATGTATACAATATTTAAGTAATTTACACTTACATTAAACCAAAAATATTTTAGTCAACTAAATTTCATAAGAATTTAGTCGACTAAATCTACTCGAAATATAGTCCACTAAAATTAGACTAAAATTAAAATGATTCAAAAGACTAAAGTATCAAAATTAATGCTGCTTTTACTCTATCCCATTTTTAAAAACTTTATTTTTAAGCATTTTTTAGTGTATTACTGCTGTTTTGAGCACATAAATGCAGCCTCCATACAACACACACACACACACACACACACACACACACACACACACACACACACACACACACACACACACACACAAATCAGCTAAAAAAGTAGAAATCTCACTGCCTCAAATATTTGCGCAATAGTGCATATTGAAGAGAACAAATAAAACTCAGGGTTTTAAAAGAACATACATTCTTATTATTATTACTTCAAACTCAGCAGCTGTTTTGAATCTGTGCCTAATAGTAAAGTAAATAATATTCCAAAGTGATGACAATTTAGGATTGGGGCTGTAAATGGACTGAGTTTGAAACAAATCACAGTGGTGTGATGGACTTTTTTGGTCTTGCGAGACTGCAGGCCACCCTTATTTCGTTTACCTACTGCCAAAAGCCATACACACTTTCATCGTATCAGTATGAAGATGTTTGACTTGGCCTGGACCAGAAGGAAGTTTAAATTTGGCAAAAATGTTCCACTTCACTGACGCTTGTTATTATTAAAGAGCGAGTTTTGAAGGAAGGGCTGAGCCTTCATAAGCTTTTAAAACAAAAAAAAAACGTGAGGAAAGGGTTTGATTTCATTTGACGTGCTTTTTCCATTCAGGTGTCCAATGTGACACACTCGTTTAGTTCAGGGTGTGACATGAGATTGTGGAGGGAAAGTTTGTGCTCATGAGAAGAACAGATGTTTTTGCACCACAGTTGCAAGTGCTGCATCATCGTGAAAAGCAAAACAATGCCCTCCTTAAATAAATACAAGAGCTAAAAAAGGCCTTGGGTAACAGGAACGCAGAAGTGCTTCATCAGCGACACAGAAACATTTTTAAAAGCACAATGTCTGAGACTCGCATGTTTTCTGGGAGAGTTTCTGACACTGTCCATGGGTAATTTACAATCCAGGAAGGACACTGGAGGTCCTGGAGGAGCTGATATGTAATGGATAAAATTACATTAAACTAAATGAACATGAATTTAAATGCTTTATTTATTTAAAAAAGTAAAAAGAATATAATCAACAAGTGAAAAAAATAACTAAAATAAAACAAATACATTGAAAATATTTAAGTGCAAAAGTAAAATTGAATTTTTTGAACATTAATTGCATAAAAAATAAAAGAATTTTTTTAAAAAGTGAGTGAACGAATGATATGTGACATCAGGAAAAAAAACCTATAAAAGCACTGAACGCCTGACATTAGCATGTTTTGTGTGGGAACGCCTGCTTGTATCCTGTGACATGTCGACGATGGCTAATTCAAAGCACTCTCAGGCATCCTGGAAGATGATCTCTGGGGGCTCTAGAGGAGCTGATGGGAAACATCCTCCTCACACCCTGAGAGCCTCAAAATGTCAGTTTATCACAACACAGGCCAGAGGCTCGCGGCACGGCAAAGGTGGCTGTTGAATTGTTTTTCCATTTCCTCAAAAACTGACAGAAATGAATGCTGAAAGTGACTGAGGGTTTGTAAGAAAGCTCTTCTGTCCCGCTGCGGAGCCTCTAAAGCCTTGCTTCACTGCTGTCACTCCAACAAAACACTGACGTTTTTGGAAACATGCAAAACATCAGATAGTAGAGATGCACCAAACCACTAGACCTACAATAGAACTGGACACGCTGATAAAAATGGTTCATTGAATTTACTGATTTTTTTTTTTTAATTAAGTGGTTGCAAACAATTTAAATGCGCTAAATTTAAACAAACAAATTAAGTTGATCATTACTAAATTTAATTAAATTTAAATTACGCCCATATAAATTGTTTGCAACCACTTACCTTAAAAAAGTTAGAAAATGAATCAGTCTGCAATAAAAAAATGTAAATGGTCAGTACCTGGATGGGAGACCACATGGGAAATCTAGGTTGCTGTTGGAAGTGATGTTAGTGAGGCCAGCAGGGGGCACTCAACATGTGGTCGGTGTGATTTCTAATGCCCCAGTATAGTGAAGAGGACACTAAATACTGTCAGTGAGCGCCGTCTTTCAGATAAGACGTTAAACCAAGGTCCTGACTCTCTGTGGTCATTAAAAAAATGCCATGGCACTTTTCATAAAAAGTAAGGGTGTAACCCCGGTGTCCTGGCCAAATTTCCTCCATATGCCCTTCCCAATCATCCCCATCCACCGAATTAGCTCTGTCTCTCTACTTCACCAGTAGCTGGTGTGTGGTGAGTGCAGTGGCGCCGTTGTCCTGTGGCTGCCGTCGCATCATCCAAGTGGATGCAGCACACTGGTGGTGGTGGGGAGAGACCCCCTCATGATTGTGAAGCATTTTGGGTGAAAATGCACTATATAAATACACACTTCATTACATGAATTTTGTTAATTTCATACTTTCTCTATTCTCTGATGAATTCAGAATTAATTAAGACCATTAGGATAAGACACATGACACATGTTAGGAGTTTCTTTTTTCATTCGTTCATTCATTCATTCATTCATTCATTCATTCATTCATTCATTCATTCATTCATTCATTCATTCATTCATTCATTCATTCATTCATTCATTCTACCTGTAATTACAGTTTTTTAATGTCTGGATTATTTTGGCTTTATTTAAAAACATGAATCCTAAATGTAATAGCACATTTAAAATTTTAATTAAATGTAAATACATGTAAAATCCTAAATCCTGAATTGGAGGTGGGAGGTTTTTATAAAAAAAATCTATAAGACACCAGCTATTATTCCATTCAAAGATGCAAATTAAATGTATGCTCAAAACTGGAATATCACATTAAAGACAAGCGAATAAAGCAGCATTTCCATCCAATGAGTCAAGGAGAACAAAATAGTCACTTCCTGATTAACTGGCACCAATTATTAACAGTAAAAATTGAATTTATTGTAGGAGAATTTGTTTGAATCTTTTCCTTATTTAATAAATGACCTGTGCCTCAGAAGACAATGCTGACACCCAATAAATGCATGGTGGCATTTGAAGGCATCAGACGCGGAACACAGGAGTAGTTTTCCCATGTGGTCTCTTGACAGTTCTAAGATAATTATTAATATAATAACACTAATACTGAAATGGTTACAGCATTTAAGAATGACCAAAACAACATTTTAGATGTTTTACAATGCAGTCAGCGAGCTGGTTTATCCATTCACACAAATTGAGATCATCACATGATCTCTTATAAATAAATCAGATAACTTTTTTAATGCGCATACTGGAATTTGTTCGTAAAAGTGTTTCCATCATAGTTTATGCGCATCTTTTCTTATTGAATAAAACGTTTATCCTACTTCAGTTATGTGCATGTTTTTTATGCGCATTTTAAAAATTTATAAGCATCTTGCCGTTTCCATCAACCAATTTTTAAACATTTAAAATGCACACAATAATAGGTGGATGGAAACATAGCTACTACCTAGTGGTGGGCCATTATCTGAATTAATGTGCTGCATTAACGCAAGACTCATATCGTGCAATAAAAAAAATATTGCCGTTATTCCATTCTCAGAGGTAGGTTGGTAGCTGGGTCTATTCTACACAAGCTATGATGACTGTCACCATGATATTTTAGCGTGGATGTATACCTGGCCAGTGAGCCGTCTGACAAAAAAGTGCCCTTCTGAATCAAATCAGCAGGATGATCTAGTTATTTGCCTTAGAGCATAATATAATTAATCTGTTTACGTGAAGTGCTTTCATATAACAGCAATTTTGAGTGACTTTAACTGCAGTATGGCAGTTCCACTTTCACTCATGAACATTTCATTCATGCCCCCGTGACAAACTGGGGTTTTAGATGCAAATAAGGAGTAAGGACTTGTGAGAGTGTTATGGAATTTAATAACGCGTGCCAAATGGTAAGAAAAAAAATCCGCATTTTGCAATTTGTCCTTTACTGTCCTTTACTCACAGCCGTGTGTGTGGATCTTATCCGAAAATGTGGTGAAAAGTTTTACATGATGGTAATAGTTCGATTGCGGTGTTTACTTCAATAATGCCACTAATATATGCATACTCCATGTCTTAATTCCATTTCTGTTTAGTTCAGTTATGACTTAAGTTGGATTAAGGTTATCAAAAAACAAAACAAAAAAAAAAACAGAATGTCGACAGACTTACATTAGCCGATAAATATAAATATTTCCCCTTTCAAATTATTCTGCATGATTGCAAAAACAAAAAGTCAAACTGATGCAGTGAACAACTGATTTTATCTTCAGAAAAGTTTGATCTAATCTCTGAACTTCATTAATCAACTATTCTTTTTATGTCCAACTCTTTTATACAACTAAAATCTACTAAAAACTCTTATTTACTAAATAAAGCAACGTCACTAAACAATAACCAAAATAAAATGTCAAAAAAAAAAATCAAGATCAGTGTATTACCAAGATAGAAATCATCTATCCTATAATAGACAGAGCATGAGATAAAGCCACTGGTGCTGCATTTGGCCTGAGCTCTAGTTGTGATCAGGGCTGCATATGTTGGGTTTCCCAGGCCAGACAGGAAGGAAGCGGGATTAGGATTGAGTCAACATGTTCATCTGTTTCAGCCAGCGGCTCTTTCTCTGAGTTTATGAAGATCGCTCATGTGAGAGAAGAGAGGAGATCAGCTGCACACAAACACCATCAACACGTTTGATGAACAACACCACACAGAGTCTCCCATGGGAAACAAATAGGGGACAGTTCAGCCTTTTTTAGATGGAGAGGTGTTCGTGAGCACATGGAGTCTTGAGTGATAAGCCTTGAAAATCTCAAGAACTGGCTCGACTGGTACAATATCAGTCCAATAGAGAGAGCAAGAAAAGTATATTCAATTATTCTTGGATATTGTTTTTCAGTAGCATCAGAAACAGTTCCCTCAAAATCAGTTCACTCTAAAAGTAAAGGCATGTTAGAAACGTTTGCGATTGAAATTCTGTAAATTAAAAAACAAATATATTAATTACAAAGAAAAAAATGTACTTGAATTTAAAATTAAATTGAAATATATATATATATATATATATATATATATATATATATATATATATATATATATATATATATATATATATATATATATATATATATATATATATATATATATATATATTTATGTATTGGTTACATTTTAATTTAAGTAACAATTCACACCTATTACTGCTGCCTTATTACCTGCTTATTATTAAGATATTAACTGTTTATTAGTACTTTTAAAGCTAATCCTAATTTACACCTCCAATGCTAAATCTAACTACTACCTTACTAACTACTAATAAGCAGCTAATTGGTTGTTTATTGAGCTAAAAGTCATTTATAAAAGCTAAATGAAAGATAAATATTATTATATATTTTTGTTATAAATAGCAACAATATTACATTACAAATATTAATAAAAATAAAACATAAGAAAAGAAAAATAAATAAAATTTTATGTTAATATGAAGTATACTCTCATAAAAAATCTAATTCCTAAGTAACACACTTGCAGATCTCTTATCTGTTATTGTCTTTATCTGCATACAGTTGTATATGCTCCTTAACGCCTTCCAATCTCAGTGCCTTCAGCTTCACATCCTGATGTCTTTAGCAGGCATTATTACACCTTACACTAATGCACTTACAGCTAATTCACTTATACATTATCTAACACTGATCAATTCTGACAGCTGGAAACATGCCAGCATTCTGTCCACACTAGGGGGGAAAGGCCAAGAGAGACAGAGAAGAGCAGAAGAAGGAAAAGATAAAACAGATAGTAAGAAGCAGTGTCTGAGATTAGTAGTTTGCTAAACATTTATTATTATTTAATTATTTAATATTATTATAACATAAGATTATTTAATAATATTATCATATCACTAATATATTATTAAATATATTGTTTTGTGTTCAACAGAAAAAGAGAAGGAAACAAGATTGAAACAAGCTGACAGAATTGGGGTGAGCCGTCCCATTTACTGACTCCCAGTTTGCTGGAAATCAGCAGAGAAAGAGATTTCGGAGAAGAAATGCATTAAATTGACCGACTTCAAGGTTTTAAAACAGAAAGTGATTCAAATGATTGTTGTCTCACTGATGGGGAAAAGACGGCTGAATCTCTTCCAACTGCAAAAACCCAATTATAATCAGCGGGTCTGCATTAAACGCTCATTTTGAGGCAGAGCAGAGAACGACAGAAGAGAAGCATTCAAATTACAGGTATGGAAAAAGTCAGGCCTATGAATAGTTTACAGTACTGGAGGCGAATGAGGTAACTGTGCAATCAGACCTGGCACTGAAGGTGACTGCGAGATGATTTACAGCCCGGGCCTTGCCAACTTTAAGACACGATGTTGAACAAATATTTCTGCGTATAAGAAATGATGTGTTGCAGTAGGGTCCGGCCTAAGGAAGAAACGCTCTTCTGCTTACCTTTGCCTCATAATGTACACTGTGTAGTGAGTAATAAGCGATATAATGTTCATAAACTTAAATAAAGCAATATTTTAAAGGTGCTGAGTGAACTGAATGTCCGTTAGCAGCTGCACAGCGAAGTGTTGGATTCATGGTGATTTATTCGCAAGAACATAAAGACTCATTTGTCTTGGTTTAAATAATGGCCAAAATGCATTTGCAGAAAGTCATTATGAGCCCTGTGATTTCACTTTACTGTTGTTTTAAATCTAGATGGGTGGTTGGAGAGTCATTTTAGGTTCCTAACAGAGGACTTGATCAATGATGTGCAAGAAACATGTCCTAGATGTTTAATTTATCAATACGATTCCCCAAAACTTTAACTGTTTGCTTGAGTTTTTGCACAGATACTCTGAATTATTTTTGATCCACTGTGTTGCTGCACAATAAATTAAGAGGCTTTTCTATTTTTATATAATGATCAATATTAGACAAGTTCTGTTCTTTATTTAAGGGTGAAAAAAAATTTGAAAATACTTTTGAAGCAATATAATGTTAGTGAACTAGGGACATTATAATCCAAGTTACGAATGGCAAAAACTTTCCCTGTGTAGAGTATTTTAGATATATTTACATTATATAATAAGATAATAATAACAAACAAGTAGTAAATATTAAGTAGTTACAGTTTAGAAACAATATAGTCTGTTTTGCCAGTGGAAATTGTTTTAAATAAAACCAGAGCAGAACATCTGTGTATCTTAAAGCAACTCTGCAGTGTTTTATCCATAAACCAATCGACATTGAATGAAATGAAATGGAAAGAAATTAAACTAATCAAAAATGGCATGAAATGGAATGACATGAAATGGAACAAAATGAAATTAAATGAAACGGATGGGAATGAAATGAAACAAAATGATATGAAACATGATATTTTTAATGGAACAACATGAAATGGAACAAAACAAAACGAAATTAAACAGAATGAAATGGAACAAAATAGAATGGCATGAAATGGAACAACCTAAAAAGGAACTGCAACGGAACAGGCTGAAATTGAATGGCATGAAATGGAAAACTAAATGAAACAAACAGAACAAAATTAAATGAAACTGCACGAAATGGAATGCATGCAATAAAAACAAAACAAAATGAAACAAAATGGCACAAAATGAAACAGCATGCAATGGAACAAAAACTAGATGAAATGGAACAAAAATGGAACCAAATAAAACAGAACAGAATAAAATGAAACAAAATGAAACAGAATGAAACAGAACGGAAATAAATGGAACGGCATGAAATGGAACAAAAAATAGATTAAATGGAACAAAAATGAAACCATATAAAACAGAACGGAATAAAATGAAACAGAATGAAACAGAACGGAAAGAAATGGAACGGCATGAAATGGAACAAAACAAAATGAAATATAACGAAATGAAATGGAACCATATGAACTGAACAATACAAAATGGAATGAAACAGAATGGAAAGAAAGGAAATGAAACAAAACAAAACGGAACGGAATAAAATAGAATGAAATGAAAAGAAATGGAACAATATGGAAAGAATGAAATGGAATGACATGAAATGGAACAAAACTCAATTAAATGAAATGAAAGAAAACGTAACAGAACGGAAGGAAACAAAATGGCATGAAATGGCATGAACAAAAATAAACGGAATGGAACAAAATTAAATGAAATTAAATAAAACTGAATGAAACAAAACGAAATTAAATGATTTAATTCATTTAATGAATTACTTTAATAAATCAATTAAGTCAGTGATTCAGTGACCATTTCATTCACTTATACCAAATTTCAAATGGAATATAAATCACACACTGAAATGTGTATTGAGTGCTCTAAACCAAAGTTCTCAAGACTGGCCACTTTGAAAGGGTTTTCACAATGAATGATTTTGAAGGGTACAACTGATGGACAACATGAACCTTTGCACATGGAAGTTGTTTGGTGTCACACACTGTATTACATTTGGAAGGGCTCCAACCCTATGCACTAATCATTTTGAAGACATCACTTCTCCTTAGGGTAAGGGCACAGGGATGAGCCCTTTTCTAAATGTATCATTTCATTTAAACTGAATTATTTGAATGATTCAATGACTCGCTAATTAAGACAGTCATTTGTGACCACCTACTGGCAGTTCAGCGTTATATTTATCCTTGACCAGTAAAAGAAAACACGCTGCAAAATAATTTCATTTCCGCAATCAGAGTTATTTATTTTTTTTGAAAATTTTCACAATACAGCAAGTTTTCTCAAGCAAAACAATACCAGCATAAACCAGCAAATGCTCATCTAGTGGTTGGACCATTGCCAAAAATGCTAGCTCACCACAGTCTTTCTGGTTAATCTGGTTGACCAAGGTTAATGTTGTGGGAACGAAAGACGTCTAACAGACAATGTTTTTAGATCAATCCTTTCAAGGGTCTCTCTTGTTTTAGGTATACAGAGCATCCCGATTAGCTTCCAGCAGGAGTGGGTCATAGGGTTATCACAGCAATGTCTTCGGACGTCCAGTAGGTCACAGGCTTTCAAACCTCAATCTATGATGGCAAACATACACTTCAACAACATGCTCTTGTCTACTGGTGATAAACAGACTCCATTGTTAACTTTAGCTCCAGATAACCAGAATACACAGTGCTGCAAACACTGCAATGTGCCAAACAAAACCCCAGACTAATGAGAGGATTTCTATGAATTATAATGCTTTCATTCAGACCAAATTTATCCAAAAGAGTTTACAGATATCATTCTGAACTCTCACGTAAACTGACTGATATGTCAGAAGGTTTGGCACTTGCTATACATTTTCTAAAGAGAAATGCAAAGCAAAAAGTACTGCTTTTGATTTCCTCGTTCCAGTATGCCTGAGTGAATTGCTATTATTAGGATCATATTTTAATATCAACAAAAAAAAAATTCAACCCTATTGCCATTTCAAAAAGTGAGCTTAAAATTAGAAATAGACAGTGATGGGAATAAGGGCACTATACATAAACGGCGTTACCAATGGCGATACTTTTTTCAGTAACGAGTACTCAGTTCCTGCAACTTATACCAAGAAAAAAAGAGTCTCTCTGAGTCGGTGACAAGTAATTCTAGTCTAATGAAGCATCTCACGTCATCACATGCCGCTACAAAATTAGTGGCTACGCAGATGCTAACGTGAGCTTTGGTATCAAAGTAGGAGACGAAGCCACGACAGTAAAGCAAATAAAACTTAACTTTTCTCCACTGCAAACACTTATTACTCAGACAGAATAAAACAAAATAATATCCAGATATATAGTTGAGGACATGCTGACCTTGTCTCTCACATTGTCCAACAACAACATTAAAATAGTGTAGATTATTGTGCAATGGTTTATATTTATTTATAGTCATTTGACAAATTAGATTGGTAACGCAATAGTTACGTTCTCTCAAATTAGATACTTTTATAAGTAACTAGTAACTTTAACTAATTACTCTTTTTAAAGGAATGTGTTCAACACTGGAATTAGAGAAACATATGTTCAAGTGCATAAAGCACACAAAGATGTAATTTTCAAGGTAGCATTTCTAAAATCAAATGAAAGCAAATTATTCCTCTTATTACTGTATATAATCCTTTATGGTCTTTAGTTTAACATCTTGTGAATTCCCAGAAAATTTTTGATGGGTGCATGCTCTAGATTCAACCCAAGCTCATTTTGAAAACTTAGCCTCACGGACGTTTCTGGAGACTGCGGTTTACATGGCCGGAGTTATGTATGGCTGCATTTTGTTTTTTCAAGCGAATGCTATGGGGCGGTGTGACGTCGCTCCTCTTTGCGCTCGTCGGCTGACGGCTCAACTCCGTGTGGAGGGCTTTCACTCAACAATGGCCTCCGGTGGCTTTTTACACGAGAACAGCGCGGGCAGACATGAGAGGCGTTCCAGACGCAAAAAAGCGCGCACAGTGGCCTCTTGCGGATTCGCGAAAACAAAAACTGCACAAATAAGTACCTCCCAGGACGTATTTTGCGGTCTCCAGAAATGTCCACAGGGCTACGTTTCCAGAATGAGCCTGGGTTGTCTAGATTCCCTAGAAGTCCTGCATTGCAAATGCAAAAAAAAAAAAAAACGATAATATGAATTTGTTTTCACCAGTTGAATTTGATAATCGTACGATGTCTAATGTGAAACATCGCAATGGACGATGACGTTGTGAATTAATTATTTATGTATAATTAATTAATTCATTACAAATTAATCATTTGTAGCCAACCGTTTCAAATACTCGCATAGTCTTTGTTTTACCCATAACCGAATCATAAATAAATAAAGATAAGCTACACACAAATCACCACCTGTCAATCACTTTTTCTGCGAGACTCTGGCATGAATAGCCAGAGTGATCTGTGTTGTCGACAAATGCGGTTGGTAAAAAAGGTCCACAATCAACAGGTTCTGAGATTTTCGCTAAAATGACTAAGTACAAGCGTAAAAACGAAAGGGTAAAACAGTGTACTGACACTGTGACACATTACCAGATAGATTCAAAAGACTGAAGAGTGGTTAGATAGAGACAAGGTGAATTAAATATCATGTTTACAACTATAGTGAGACGCGATCCAGTGGTACATCCTTGATAAACTGTCCGATGTGCACTGCTCTCTGGGGTTTTGTGCTCAAAGCACCCGCTGACTGCTGGAGCTCAGATGCGCGTGTAGGTTGCAGCGCATGACAGAGTGTGTGTGTGTATGGTCAAGTGATGTGTGTTTTCAGAGATATAGTGTGGAAGGAGGGCTTTTAAAAATGCTACAGTGTAGGTGAAGACTTATTTTAAAACGAAGACTTATTAGTGTAAATGGGGCCATGTGTATTTTTTGCGAATGGGGCGGAGATCGCAGTGCCAGCTCAGCAACATCCATTGATGATGGACGATGGTATCGTCTATTGACCCTAGTTTTTTATGCCCTCTCATTAAGTTGAACTATAGTTGTGGCAGGGCAACCTCACAAAAGCTATGGATCATATTTCACCACGTTCAAATGCATAAATAAAATGTCTTAAAAAAGAAACCAGAAGTGGAGAACAAACTTCCAGATACCCAATACGTTTCTCGCACTCCACTGAGACTTGGATCCCTAACAAGCCCAATTCCTCCCACAGAAGTGCACTTATAGGCCTGTTCTCAGGAGAGGAACGCTGGGAAGAGAGAAAGGCTCATCCATCATCAGAGGTCTGTCCGGCTTAACCAGGCCTCATAACTTCCCAGTGCCGAGCAGTGGTGTAAACCGTTCCCTCCCAGCCTTTTATCATCCCAATCCCTGCCATCCATTCTCCATATCAGCCATTAGGAGTAGCCTTGGGTTGACCTCACACTTCCAATTAATAACAAAAGAATAAGTCAACACCACCTTTCTTAAAGTGCAGGCACAGACAGGAGGCTTCATGCAGATGTAATCTATTACCCAAGGTGCACTGGGAGTACAATGGTAGTTATGAAAAAGAGGACAGAAAGAAACATGTAGGAGGAGATTGTGTCCGCATGAAAAGGTACAGTTCCCTCGACTCGCTACAGGAACAAAAGGAAATGGAAGCCAACCGTACAAACTCAAAACGCAGCATTTATTTTTAAAGATGGTGAATAATTTAGGAATGATTATCCAGAAGTAGAGATCTGAGGAAATAAACAGGAATATTTCTTGATAATGTTGAGACATCTCTCCAATCAACAGCTCATTTACGCTCATTAAAAATTGAAAATTTACTCACCATCGCAGGTTTCAAATCTTTCTTTTTCTATTGGTTACAAAAGAGGTTATCTTGAAAAATGTTAGAAACCTGTAACCATTGACTTTCAAATAAACACTATGGAATCAATGATTAATTCAATAATAATCAATGATAAATTTCTTAAGCAGGTTTGTAAGAAGTGAAGGCAAAATAAAAGATTACAGGATTTACAGTTTTGGGTGAACTATCCCTTTAAACATCACATAGCAACAATTTAAGTATGGAGACATGGTAAAGTTCAAAGCCAGCATCGGAATAGAGAAGAAATTATTGATTTAAGTGACTTAAAATTTGGTTTTAAAAAGGTGTTTTCATGCAGAACCATAACTAGTTTTTACAACAATTTATTTTAAAAATAAAGATATTTAGTGAGCAGCAGTTCTGGAGGACAAAATGTTTCACTGATGTCTAGGAGAAAGACCAGACTGGTTCAAAGCAAAAAAAAAAAGGCGACCATAACTTAATTAACCACTTGTTACAACAGAGACCCGCAGAGGAGCATCTCTGAACACACGACACACAAACCTTGAAGCAGATGAGCTACAGCAGCAGAAGAAGAGCAGATCAGTTGGTGAATAATTTAGGAATGATTATTCAGAAGTAGAGATCTGAGGAAATAGGCAGGAATGTGTATTGACAATGTTGAGACATCTCTCTAATCAACAGTTCATTTATGGGATAGTTCACCTAAAATTAAAAACAAATACTTACCATCACTGGTTTCAAACCTTTATTGGCTTCCTTTATCTGTTGGTCACAAAAGTTGTTTTTTTTAAACCTGTAACCATTGGCCTGCAAACAAATACTATGGACGTCAATGACTACAGGTTTCTCATATTTTTAAAAAGAACTTTTGTGTTCAACAGAAAAAAAGAATCTCAAACTGGTTTGTAAGTAAAGGGAAAGTAAATGACGACAGGATTTTCAGTTTTTGGTGAAATATCCATTTAAACATCACATAGCAACATATTTATCCATGTAGATATAATGAAGTTTTAATAGAGCATCAGAATAGGGAAGAAATAATTGACTTAAGTGACTTTGAATGTGGCTTTGAGAAGATGTTTTCTTGCAGAACACTCGCTAGTGTTAACAAAGAACATTTTTTTAAGATACAAAAGATATTTAGTGAGCAGCAGTTCTTGGGAACAAAATGTTTGATAGGTGCCAAAGCCGAATGATCAAACTAGTTCAGGTTGAAAGAAAAGCCTGCATCTCTGAACGCATAACACATCAAACCTTGAAGCAAATGAGCTACAGCAGCAGAAGAAGAGCAGGCCGATAACACATAGAAACACTCAGAGTCTATGCTTCACTCAAGCTCATTAAAACGGGAAAATTATAGACTGGAAAAGCTTGCCTGGTCTGATAAATCTTAATTTCTGCCACATTCAGATTTTAGAGTTAGAATATAGCATAAAATACAAGACAGTTCCTCTTTTAATTTACACCACATGCTTTTTGCATTTTACAAAGGTTAATTTATAGATTCTTATCAAAAAATAGAAATTAAATGCATGTAAATAATAATTTCCATAATATTGATTCTTGATAGATAAATAAACAAGAAGCTCCAAGAATGCATAATCGTGCCAATCAATGCCATGAAAAATATGATTCAACAGTCTGAAACTGGCAACTCCGAAAGCACCAAATCACATCTTAAGTATTCACAAAATATGCCTCTTATAAAATAGGTATTTTTATCTGCATGTAGCATGTAGTAAAAAAAGATAAATTAGATATAACTTGTAGTTTGACCAACAGTAACCTCTAAAATATTTACTAAACATCCCTCAAAAGACTAAAAATGTATAATTTATTTTAATAAATGAGATGTAATTTAAATACGTTCATAAATACATGTATAATTCCCATTCTGATTTTATCACTTGCCCGCAACACTTTAAATCTCTCTGGTACATTCCCAAGAGGTTTAGACCAGAGCTTAGAGAACCAAACTCTATCTTCTGCTGTCATCTAGGAGCTCTGACATTAATCCTGTATGAGAAGGAAGGTCAGAACTGCAGCCCTGCAGACAGGAAGCCCAAAGCATTCCCCCCAAATGCATTGATGGACCATAAACTTCACTAAAAGTCCATTCATTGTGTTAACATCTAAAATATATATTTTTAAAAAGTCAGGCAGGGTACATGAAAATTATATTATATTATATTATATTATATTATATTATATTATATTATATTATATTATATTATATTATATTATATTATATTATATTATATTATATTATATTATATTATATTATATTCAGACTTGTGCCTTCAGAGACATCCAGCCACAGCCAGGCCTGTCAAAGATCCCAAAATATCTCCGCCAACTCATAAAGCTCCAGCCCCTCAGGCTCAGGTCTCACACGTTTGGGGTGAAAGATAAACAACGAGGCGAAAGAGTGACAGTCCAATAAATTAACACTCATCTAAAAAGGAGCTCGTTTATCTTTACCATCTTTCCCCTACCAGCAATTTCAACCCTCACAAAGCCTCCAACCTGTCAGAGCTCATTCCAGTTACATTTGACGGACAGATGAAACACCCAATCACGCTTGACTGGCAGGCAGGACATCCTAAACCATGACCTGACGGTTGACCTCTCACCTCTGGCAGTCTGGCTGCTAGACGGCCATAAGATGAAGACATGAGATACTGCTGTCGTTCCTTTTGCATATTCTTCAGTTAGGGTCTCAGTTAACAGGGAAATACGGGATGTTTTCAATGAGACCCTTGAGATCAAAGCTTTATGCTTTAAGTGGCAAAGATCACCTAAATGTAGGGCTGCACAATATATCGTTTCAGCATCGATATCGCAATGTGTGCATTCGCAATAGTCACATCGCAAAGACATGCAATGTTAAATCTAATTACAGGTGACCAAGAGCTACAGAATTGTATTTAATTACTGTATTTATATGTAATTTATATGATTTATGTAATAAGAAATTGTTTGTCTTGTTTCTAGTCCAAAAATCTAGATTTTTTGCTTATTTAAAAAAAATGTTTCATGGATAAACGATATTATATCGAATCGCGATAAAGTATATGTCAATGACAATAATAGGCTCTAGACTTTTTTACTCTAAATTAATCTAAGAGTCAATCACACAGCAGACATGAGCAACAATAGGAAGTGTGTTGATATTAAAGATGCACCAAACTTTCTGCCACCAAAAATGTATCAGCTGGAAAATATGTTATGCTTTTTAATGGATTCTCAAATTTTTGTGGCTTCAGTCATTGTTGGGGTACTCTTTTAAATCTGGAGGCATTGACAACTGAAATGGAAATATATATTTTGTTATTGTTCAATACGGAAAATAATTATCGAGACTGCATTTTTGCCATATCAGCCAGCCTTATTTTCACATATTTCTTCTGACGCTGAAACTTGCTTGCTTTAGGAATGTTTAGATATTTGGACTAGAAATAAAACAAAATAAGAAAAATAAAAAGTGAGAGCAACAAATAATAACTTGACTTCAAGTTGATCATTTGGAAAAGTGGCAGAAGGTTGATTTTTCTAATGAATCATCTGTTGAACTGCATCCCAATCATCACAAATACTGCGGAAGAACTATTGGAATCCACATGGAGCCAAGATTCCTACAGATATCAGTCAAGTTTGGTGAAGGAAAAATCATGGTTTGGGTTGTATTCAGTATGGGGGTGTGCGAGAGGTCTGCAGAGTGGATGGCAAGATCAACAGCCTCAGTATCAAGACATTTGTGCTGCCCATTACATTATAAACCACAGGAGAGGGCAAATTCTTCAGCAGGATAGCACTCCTCATACTTAAGCCTCCACCATATCAAAGTTTCTGAAACCGAAGAAGGTCAAGGTGATCCAGGATTGGCCAGCCCAGTCAACAGGCATGAACATTATTGAGCATGTCTGGGCTAATATGAAGAAGGAGGCAGAGAAGATGAATCCAAAAAATCTTGATGAACTCTCGGAATCCAGCAGGAGCGATTTCTTTGCCATTCCAGATTCCAGATGACTTTATTAAAAAGTGATTTGAGTCATTGCAGAGATGTATGGATGCAGTCCTCCAAGCTCATAGGAGTCAAACACAATACTCATTCTTTATCCACTGCAGCATGACTTTATATTATATACGGGACATTAATTCTGTTAAGTGACAAGACTTTTGTCCAAGCAAAGTCAGCCCTTACTGTCCAAATTAAATATCAAGGCATGATCATATTTTATTTTGGTAAAACAAGTGTAATCTAGGAGTTACAAAGAGGTACACTCTGTACACAAAGATACAAAGAAAAAAACAAGCTTTCACATTATCATTTTAAACTCGTCAAAGGAAACTATCATCAACAAATCATTATGCGATGACATTTTATTTTTTTCAGAATTAAAAGTGAACTGTAATGAAGTACCTAAGAATCTCCAAAGCCCATTGAGTTCCACTGGAGGGGAAAATGAGCGTTGTTCCTAAATCTCGGAGGCAAAGATCTCTCTATCTGGGTCTCTGGTCACGGTTCAGTAAGATCAAGCGCAGAAGAACCGCCCTTTTTCTCACACTCCTTTGTGGGCTCCAAGTTTTTGCGAATTAAGCATAAAATGAGCGTAACCGGCTCCATTGAGAATGCCCCCTTGTCCAGCCAATGAGATTAATGAAATTCCCACACAGTGCCAAAGCGAACAAATACCTAGCGTCAGTGAGTTAGCCATTAATACGGCTTGTTATTGTTGGCTTCGGTTTTACAACAAAACAGAGAAAGCCTCATAAAAGCTCATACATTTCCATCACAACAGTAATATTGAGAGGCCACGTTAAACTAATCTCTCTGATTACTGTCAAACTGACAAAATCTGAATGCATTTCTGATAACAGCCAAGTGTTTCACCTGAAAACTAACCAGATTTGACTTAAATTTGCAGCTTGTGAAGTAAATTTCTGGCTGCAAAACCTCAAACCTACCAAGTAATTTTATCTTGCAATATCAGCAAATCTAACTGTAATCGTTCTGATTTTTTCAGCTACATCCTCAAGTCAAGATAGCGGAGCTCAAAGTTGGAAAGCTCTCTTGCTCTAGGTAATATGCTAATCTGATTTGGGGAAGAGCCAATGATGTTTTTTTTCTGTTTGTTTGTTGTGTTTCGCTAGACTTTTTCTTCAACATCTTATCCAGAGATAACAGCCAGCGCTACAACGAAGTGAAAGAGAGAGACAGCTGAGGTGCCACCCCATGATGTTCAGCAGAAAACATTTTAATTGCTTTAGCAATTAAGCAAGACGAGTCAAAAACCAAGCATGCCTGAAAATTCCCACAGCAAGACATTAATCTACCTCCTCAGGCAAATCTGTTCCTCAATGGAACAAGCAGAAAGTGAGAGAAGGAGGTGTTTGGTTTTCTAAAAGAGTAGAGAAATTAATGAGCAGAGAACTGAGATAATCTGTGTGTGATCTCTTTGCATTTAAAAATTCAAATAAATACAATTTCAGACCAAAAAATGTAGTTGGATGTAACCTGCCAGTGATGTCAACAAAACAAGGACTAAGGCTGCATTTACACTGCAGATCTTGATGGTTAATTCCGATTTTGTGACTGTATCCAATTTTTTTTTTCTGACCTGCTTACATCATCCTTTAAAAGTGACTCTTATTTGATTGTCTGCATTTACACAGCACACAGCAAATGTATGGTGGCCAGGAAGTGCAAAACAACATTACAAAGTTTGAAACACTTACACAAAGCTCGAGACAAATTTACATTTTGAAAAACATGTTTACCTATCGTCAGACACAATTACATAGGAAAAACTATTTTACAAAGGACGAAACAAATTTACATTTTAGAAAACAAATTAACAAGACGCAAAACACTTTTACAAATACAGTTACAAATTAAATTTGTTTCGGGAATTGTAAATTTGTTTCGGGATTTGTAAAAGTGTTTTGCATCTTGTTAATTTGTTTTCTAAAATGTAAATTTGTTTTGTAGTATAAACCCGGCTTAAGGAGTCAGGGTGGCTGGGGGATTCTTCAAAAATCAAAGATGGCTAAGGTGAGGAGAGCACACTATTTTTATGCCTTTGGATTAATCTGATTGGTTGGTCATGTGCTTGTTAATGTGAGATCAGCTGTGGTCAATCATAAGATTGTGATCCTCTTAAAATTTGTTTATGAAACTTTACATAAAATTGCAAAAACTGTCCCAAACAAAACTGTTTTTATCTAGGTTGGTTTTTTAAATAATTATAATTTAACCCTAAACTAAATGCATTTTCATAATTCTAGTAATTGATCTATTCCATAAGAGACTGAATATACATATTTTGATGTTATCTGTACCTTTATGTACAAAGCAACAACAAAAAAGGTTATTTTTTTACGCTGGAGATTTGCTATGAAAATGTCCCTAATGCTGCCATAGACTGGTGCTCTCTGCATGTGTGTTACTGAGTGAAAGCGCACACAGAATACAATCCGGGTGGTATATTTAAGAGAGGGGAATGGTATCAGTCTCCAGCATCTTGTTCAGCAGATTACAGCACAAAGCATTTCATTAAAGGGATTAAGTGGTAATTCAATCCTCTATGGATTCACTGCAAGCTCAGGCTTATGGATCGCAAAGAGTCTTTTGGCTGAACATCTCTAAAGCGTGTTTTCCTTTAGCCCACTGTACATACAATATACAGCAAACTCATGACAATTTTCGGTAAAGACAATATGAAATTTACTATTTATTAAATCCAGGCCCAAATATTATTGTGCTGGGAATTATTGCTTTCATGCATAAAAGTATTTATGCAATAACAAGTAGGGATACACAATATGTTGGCAGCCATATCCTTATCGGTAGATAAATGCTATTTTTAATGTTATCCTTATCAGTCCAATGTCAAAATTAGGACGATATCTTTAAGCCGATAGATTACATAATTGCACAAAACTGCCTGTCTCGCGCATGCATGGTAATAACTAATAGTAATAACTCAATAAGTAACCATATTCTTTATCATTGTGAATGTGTTTGATTTGAAAAGAATTAGGGATAAAAAAAAACTTAATTAAATAAAAAAAAACTATTTAGAATTTAATCAAATAATAATAATAATAAATAATGATAATAATAATAATGATAATAATACTATTACAATTATAATTATTATTATTATTTGTTAACATATGTATTCAATTTGACAAGAAAATACTGTACATCAACAAAGCAATAGACCTAGAGTTTGTACATTTTTAAGAATAACACTCGACTATGGGAGAGAAAGTGTTCTTGTTCAAGTCAAACATATAAAAGTGTGAACTCTAAATCAAGTTGGACTCGATCAGGGAACTCAACTGAACTCAAATCCAAAAGCAACCCTCCGTCGCTGCTCACAGCCGAGCCATTATAAACACAACTGGAAATAATGCATTCACCTGCACATGGAAACAAATGAAAGTCTATGCAGAGCAGCGTACTGAACAAGCCTGAGCTGACAAATTTTAAACACATCAGACGTTCCGTGACTGCGGCTTTGACAGTCAAACGTGATGTGATGACCATTAAACGGTCCAGGATTTGCATGCACTCTTAACCGAGGGTTGTCAAAACTAAGAGCTGAATCATAGAAAGGTCGTCCGCCTCGCTGAACTTGAAGTTTCCAGATATTAATTCTGTCACAGAGTAAAGAGTGGTGTCGACCTTCGGCCATAAGATCACAGCTTTTTCCTGCATTTTAATGAAATGCAATAAATCAGAGAAGTTGAAGGTTGTTAAAGTTGCCTCTTAGTTGTCAGACGTGCCAGCTTTGTAACTCCAGACAAACTGTTCGCTTTTTCCAGGTTTGGATCAGGACCACTTTGGCACAGTGAGATCTGGCACTTAATGTTGACGCTGGGCTGTTACGACTGGACAAATGTGCCTTAATCTAGAGCAGGTTTATGCTTCAGGTAAGAGACTTACAGGGAAAAAAGCCCGGCTGGAAATTTGGCACAAGCACATGTTGTGATTAACATAATCAGTTGCGACAAAAGACTTAGAGACTTCCTTACACAAAACAAGTCCAACCGCCTCCGTAATTGATTTGACTGATACTTTCTGATACTGATACTTTTTTTGCAGATATTTACCACATATATTCACATATATAGTTTAAAAGTACCAAAGCGGTTGCGTTTGTCCATATTTTCCCCAAAATTGGTGTGTAACCCAAAAACTGTATTTCAAAGGTCCATTAAAGGGATAGTTCATCCCCCCAAAAGTGAAAGTTTACTCACTATTTACTCAACCAAAAGTGGTTGTAAATATTTTAACACAAAAAAAATATATATTTTGAAACATGCTAGAAACTTGTAACTATTGACTTCCATAGTAAGAAAAACAAATACTATGAAAGTCAATGTCTACACGTTTTAACCATAATTTATTTTGTGTTTAACAGAATGAAGAAACCCATAAAGGGTTGAAGCATGCAAAGGTAAGATTATTGGGGTGAACTATTTAATTACAAATGCATTTTTTTGAGTAAACTATCCCTTAAAGTAAACTAACTAAATGATGATTAAACTTGAAAGGCAAGTTTATTCATAGCACATTTTATACACAATAGTAATTGAAAGTTCTTTACATAAACAGGAATAAAAGAACCAAGTCTAAGAAAAAAAAAATGCTAAAGAACTGATTAGGCACAGCTAAACAGATGTGTTTTCAGTCTATATTTAAATGTGCCTAATGTTGGAGCACATCTGATCATTTCTGGAAGCTGATTTCAGCAGCGGGGGGAAGTTTATTTGATCCTTATGATCTGAGTGATCTGTTTGTATTCAGTCAGCATATCTGTAATGTACCGACTTAAAATGTTTTCTGAATGTAACTGAGAGCGAGTGTAGAGACCTGAAGTGTGAAATGTTTTCATTTTCTGGTTCTGGTCAGAATCCTGGCCGCAGCGTTCTGGAAGAACTGTAACTGTCCGACTGTCTGCCTGTCAGTGAGGAGTCCATTAAAGTAATCCACCCTGCTGGTGATTAAAACAAGTCCTCAATGGAAACAAAGCATCTAATTCTTGCAATGTTTTTGAGAAGGTAGTATGCTGATTTAGCTACTGCTTTGATATGACTACTGAAACTCAGATCTGATTCCAGAATTACACCAAAAGCACCAAAGCTCCAGCCCCATAAGACAACACACCCACACCCCTGACCACACCCCTTTTTATATCTCTGCCACTAGACCCTGCCCTCAATTCTGATCGGCTGCAAGTGTGTTTTGGGATCATTTTTCAGATACTGCTTAGTGCACATGAATTGCAACACATACAACAAGTAAAGGGATCGTTCACCCTAAAAAAAAAGGTATTCTGAAGAATGTTGGAAAAAAGCAGCCATTAACATCAATCAGTCAATGGATGTTTCCCAGAGATGGGTTGCGGCTGGAAGGGCATCCACTGCGTAAAAACTTGCTGGATAAATTGGTGGTTCATTCCGCTGTGGCGAACCCAGGTTGATAAAGGGACTAAGCCAACAAGAAAAATGAATGAATGAGTTACAGAAGCTGAAAACAAGAAAATGTGTCTGCAAGAACAAAAAAATCTGTTACAAATTTAAATAATATGTCTAATCATTTATTAGCATTATTATTATTAGTGGTGGTAGAGACGGTATTTGTAGTAGAAGTACTGGTAGTGGTATTTATAAACTAAAAGGATGCACACACACTCACACACGCTCAAACATTGCCTGGCTTTTTTCCTCTGACATTTACGTTCCCCTGGAGTGTCATTAGAAGCTGCTGAATCTCTGTTCATCATTGTTTATCTCTACACTGCTAATTAGTTAATCAATTAAACTCTGCGTCACTGGGATGAGCACTGCTCTTTCTGCCTTCATTGATGATCAACATTATGAACAGCACTGGAATAACATTGTACAACATGACCAAGCATTAAGCAATAATCACATTGCTTCTTTGTTTTGTTGCCGTTTTGCCTTAATCGGATAGTAAAATGAAAATATACTCAACATTTACTCTCCCTCAAGTGGTTTACTCACATTTATGAGTTTCTTTATTCTGTGTAATTGAAAAGAGATGTTGAAAGATGTTAGAAAACAGAAATATAATCGTATGGAAAATCAATGGTTACCTATTCTTAACATTAAAGGGCACCTATGGTAAAAAATCTACTTTTCAAGCTGTTTGGACAGATCTGTGTGTTGGTATAGTGTATAGACAGTCATACTGGGGTGATATGAACACACCCAGTCCTTTTTTTTTTCAATTTAACTACAAAAAAAAGGGTCGGCCAATTGGAGCTGTTTTCAAATCGATCGCACCATTACGTAGGTGTGCGATCCCCCGCCCACCGAACTGATTGACAGCTGCGCGCATTAACATGTTCCGGTAGTCACGTGTATATGTCAACAAGACCAGACAGACATACGCAAAGCAACTGGGAATAAAAGGTCTGTTCTGTTCGCTAGGATCAGCAATCATCATCAAATGTGATTAAGAGTAAGTTTCACATGTTTAAAGTGTTTTAAAATAGAATATGTGTGTAATTAATTACAGCGTTTTACTTCAGCTTTACTTCATCAGCACAATTGTCAGAACAATTATAAAAGAAGAAGCTTCAATCCCGGTTTGTGGAAGTTAAATCAGGTTTATTTTGTACATTAGCATAACAGATATCCACACAGTACTTGAGGTTAGCCTTAACTAAGCTAAGCGCGCTCTGTCTGTCTGCCTGCCTGCCTGCCTGCGTGTGTATCCAGTGGCGTAGCGGACGGGCCCGCAGGGCACGCAGTGCGGGGGGGGCCCGCGTGATTAGGGGGCCCCACGTCGTCGCGATTTTCAATAATTGAAAATTCAGTAACCGCAATAATCAAACTCTTGGGAACAACTGTGGTCGGAACCAAAGTTCACAGGTCTGTGTTCTCTGAACACCTCTCAAGCGGTGGACTACTTCATTCTGATTGCTTGCCGCCGAACCGCGTCATAGCCAATGAAGACGCGCCGCTGTTTCTCGCCGCCGGTTCTCGTTAAAAAATGAATGACTTCTGGCTACTTTGACGCTCTCGCGGCTTTCGGTTTGTGATCGCTCCTCAGTTTGTGAAGAATTCCCCGCGTTGTCGATCCACCCCGCCTATTTTCCCCGCTCCTCAATTTGTGACATAGATATATACACTAGATATCAAATAGGGACCCTGAGCATGCGTCTATAGCGCCGCCACATTGGTACAGTGCTTCCAGGACAAATGTCATTCAACCGCACTAGTCAAGACAGTGTTATTACGTGAAGATGCGGGACTTTAGCGCTGTCTACGAGTGTAGTAACGAGCAAACAAAGACAACAAAGCACAAAGGCAGAACATTTCATAGGTCAGATTAAGTTTTTATCTGTTTTTGTATGTTCTGAACTTTGTGCTAATCAGGTAACGTTATTGATGATAACAGTCACTTACTGCATTAATCATAACGCAAAGCAGCTCCAACTCGCACTAAACACTCGGCTTATGCTAGTTTTGTTGAATAAAATCAGCAAACAATGCAAAAGAAATATGACAACGAGATGCTGCGCTGCCAGAAACGTGTATTAATGTCGGCTAGTGAAACAGTCGTTCGGGGCTTCATTCACAAACGAGTCGCTCCCTTTGTCAGTATGAGAAGTGAAAGCAGAAGAGGAGCTGTGTTTCAGGACACGGATTAGATCAAATTTAACAGCGAGGGCACAAGCTTTTTGTCAGGAATGCCCGTGCGATCAGTGATCCATCAATGTAGAAAAGTGATGTAAAATTGTAATTTTCATTAAAAAAATTGCATACTAACATCCAGGAAAACTCCCGATCATAGATATATGTGTATATCTCTGTATAAGCACCCCCGCCCACCTTCGACTGGGGGCCCCGTCGGTGATCCCTGCAGGGGGGCCTCCGCATTTTGCGCTACGCCACTGTGTGTATCTGTGTGTGTGTGTGTGTGTGTGTGTGTGTGTGTGTGTGTGTGTGTGTGTGTGTGTGTGTGTGTGTGCGCGCGCGCCTTCGTAACGATATTGTGTGTGAATCAATGCAACTTCACAATACTGATTAGTAAAGGTTAGTTCTTACTGTAGTATCTCACAAACGCTACGTGAGACCTCCTTCCTTTAAGTCTGTCTGTTGTCTGAATCAGCTGAGGGAGGAGGCATGTAGAAACAGTAGGCGGGCAGAACTCGGCTTAAAGGCGCAGTACGACAAAACCACCCCCTGCTGGAAATCAGTATAAAACAGCATCTTGTAAAAGGTATAATGAAAAATCTGATGGGTATTTTGATCTGAAACTTTATATACACATTCTAGAGACGCAAAAGACTTATATTAAATCTGAAAAAAGGGGTAACTTAGGTGCCCTTTAACAGTGGTTCTTTATTGTATCTTTCTTTAAAACAGATTTTAAAAAGTGTTTAAAACTGATTTTCAAAAAAATTGATTTTCATAGATGTTGTTTTTCCTACTATGAATGTCAATAGATATCGATTTTTAACATTTATCAAAATATCTTCACATTCAGAAAAATAAAGACTTGGAACAAAATGGCAGGTGGGCAATTTTTTATTTCAGGTGAGCTATCCTTGCCAATATGACCAAAATCCAGAAAATTACACTCAAAATCCATCACATTAGACTGAGTTAATACAAAATGACAACATAATTTGAGTTGGGTGTGTTGGTTTGTCATGGGCGTTTTACATACAGTACTATAAAAACATATTTCAGTGAGTCATAAATATGATGCAATATGAAAATACGTTTCCGAAAAAATGATTTCCGAAAGCGCTGGATGTTTTAAGAGTCCAGCTTCATCACCGCAGCTGCTGCACTGGCTAATTGATGGAGATATTAGTCATTTCTAACAGAAAATAAACCAGGAGAAGTGGGTGATGACAATGGTAATCCCACAGCAGCGGTCACACACTTACGCCTTCACACAAATGCAATACCTCTGAGTCAGGACTGGTTCATAATGGAGGGAGAATAAAAGTGATGGCTTCCACACACATCTGGAGCACAGCCTGATTATACACTTGCTTCATGACACCCAGGAGTTGCCAGCACACATTTACTGCAGAACACAGACTGTTACTAAACGCTCATAGTAACGTGCATGTGTGTGTGTGTGTGTGTGTGTGTGTGTGTGTGTGTGTGTGTGTGTAGATGATGAATTCTAAACATGTCCAAACAGGACTGGTGAAGGAGGATTGCTGAGGCTTCAACCTTAGGGGTCTGGAGGGAAATGTGATCCCGACTGTATCCCCATCCTGGACAACCAGAAAACATGACAAATCCAACTCTGGGCCCCATTCAAGCACCAATCATACATTAAAAAAAAAAAATAATAAAAATGTATATATATATATATATATATATATATATATATATATATTTTTTTTTTTTTTAATTTTTTTTTTATGTTGTTTAGGAAAGGTACCAAAATATTTCAATGATTACAAAATTATTTGTATATACAGTATTTTTAGCCAACGATTACCCAATGTTTTTAGAACCATTTAATAAAACTGAAATAGAGTTGTACACAAGCAGCAACATCCAGCTCCAGCCAACACGGAAGTAACTGAAACTGCAATTCATCGACTGGCCTCTGGGGGCTGGCTCCACGAACTCCAAATGTTCACTGAATGCAATGCTAAATTGGCCAATTTTACAGCTGATCAATACATGTTTACAGCCTGGTACCAAATATGGTTTTGGTGCATATAGCTAATATTACCCTACATGACAACTGTGAGGGGGTGAATTTTTTTCCTAACTCATTAGTTTAGTTTTTATTAAGCTATATTAACACTGCATAATTAAGGGTGTGGCCACTTGAGTGACAGCTAGGTCTCGCTGGTCACCGTCATGTCACCTCAGCTGATTCCAGCTGATTAGCCACTGAACTCTGCATATACATCGTATTTTGTGTTGTTGTAAGTGGCTTTACACAGTCAGTTGCCTTTTGGAATTATTTCTTACAATTATCAGATGATATGGCATGCTGTGTGCACTTAATTGTGCTAATAAATCATTCAAGTGGCCTCCATTTCAAAGGTGAGTGAAATTATATACTAATATATCATATCTCTAAATGTATTTGGTCTATTTACATTTTACAAATTAAAATGAGTTTAACATTTACAGCACAAATAATTATAAAATATCTTCACGGAATATCTTTATTTAATATTCCAATGATTTTTGGCATATAATAAAAAAAAATCTATATAATTTTGACCCATACAATGTAATTTTGGCTATTACCAAAAATATCCTCCTGCATAAGACTGGTTTTGTGGTCCAGGGTAACACGAACACATACAAACAAACAAACAAAAAACGACAATCAGAAAGTTCCTCCTAATTGTTTTGGCGTTTGGAAATTTGAAAACCAAAAATGAGAAGCTGATTGCTCTGGTCTCAGTGTGTGTGTGTGTGTGAGTTTTTCCCTCACTTGTACTCATCCCACGTTTGTGTTTTGCACAGAAAGGAAATGCAAATGTGCCGTTTCCACACTTCTCTGGGAAACGCCACGGGGCGCCTGCATAGAGAAATTAAACAAAGTCGCCGTGATGCATGCGGCAAAGTGGCAATAAAGTATTCATTAACAGCCATTCAGACGCTAAGCGGGGCAACAAGTGGTCAAGTTAAGAAGTTAAACAGAGACTTTATGTGGTAAAACCTCCCCTGGGCTTATATATTTACAAAACAAAAGAGATCTTTTGATGGCCCTTGAGGAGCTGTGCACCTTTGCTCAGGGGAAACAGACTCCAGTCAATGAGACTTGGGATAAAGTGCGTTTACCTACTGAGCGATGGCCTTTGATGTCAGAGCAGAGAGTACACAAGTACAATCAGAAAAAAGCCTATCCTAATGCGTTTGATGAGCTCTGGGCTCAGCCAATAGATGTACACTTGGTTTAGTTTGAGATGAAGTGACAAGCATGTCAAACCCTAATGCAACTCAGTAAAGTTACAATTTTTAAATGGCACAAAACAAAAATAAAATCAAATACTACAAAATTTAAGGCTATAAAATGTTTAATAATAAATAAATAAATAAATAAATAAATAAATAAAGACATTAAAATGTTTTAAACTGAAAAACTCAATGAAATTTTAAAATACTACTACTACTAATAATAATAATAATAATAATAATATTAATAATAACAACAACAACAACAACAACAAATCATACAATACTAATAAATAATAATTAACATAAATAAATTAATATAAACTGACATTAAATACAATGTTTAAACTAAAACATTAAAATAATAATAGTAATAATAATAATAAATACAATAATAATAAATAATATCAATAAATTAAAACATTTTATTTAATGTCAGTTTATATTAAACTAAAACATAAAATAAATAAACACACATTCAATAAATGTATTAATATAACATTAAAATAATAATAATAATCATAATAATAAAAATATCAATAAATTAAATTGATAGTAAATATTTTTTTAAATTAAAACGTTAAAACATAAATAATAATAATAATAATAAACAATATAATAATAATAAATAATAGCAATAAATGAAAATATTATGTAATTTCAGTTTATATTAAACAAAAACATTAAAATAATAATAATAATAATTATTATTATTATTATTATTATTATTATCTGCTATTAAATAAAATGTTTTCAAATAAAACATTATTTTTTTAAATAATAAAATAAAAAATATATTTTAATATTTAAAATAAATAAGTTTATAAAATATTTTTTAAATGTACATTAAATAATATAAACTTCAAAAATGAATGTAAAAAAAGCCACAAAATAAAATATAAAAACTGAACAAAATAAATAAATAAAATATTAAGTCAAATAAAAAATACATTTACCTTAAAGTTTAAAAAAAATAAATGTAAAAAAAAAACTCTGACATCTCGCTATATCTCCACACATTCATAAATTAGATATGTGTGTGTGTGTATGTTTGTGTGTGTCTGCTCTATGGCATGCTGTGCAAGGCACTCACTGATGCAAAACAAAGGCCCAGTGCCAGTCACAAGCCCACCCCCAGATCTCCCAGAATGTGAATGAACTGCTGTGAATGGAACGATGAACCCACACAAATGCCCTCTCACCACACACTCATCCACACCCACCCAAACACCCTCCTAATGGGGCTGACACAAAACAACAAAAAACACAACAAAAACACAACTAGAGATGCCAAATCCCCAGCCACTTTCCAATTCCGAAATACGCCCAGTCCCTCAAATCCACAGGGAACAGGTCTAGGTTGTGGGTGGAGGGTCACTGGTGGAGAAGGAAGGCCTGGCATGGCTTCAATGGGAGCAGATGAGAGCCGATCTCCCTCCATGACAATTGGCACCCACTGGAAAAATAGGCAGCATCGGGTGACTGAAGATCACACATCAGCATCTCAATGAAGGCATCAAAGGCCTCTGATGCAGAGGCGGACGCTGAGACACACACACTTCACTAATGTTGAGGCCACTTCACACACGCTATTGCTGCCTGGAAATTTTGGAGGATTGATAGAGAAGAAAGAAAACAAGACGGCTGGAAATCATCTGATGGCCTTTTTTGGCATTTACTAGTACAAGAGTACGATAGTGATTAAAAATCAAGTTAAAACAGTAACGCTTTAATGCAAATGAAGAGTTCAGATGCAAAAACCTCTAAGTGCCATCAGATTTTTTCTCCTAAAATTTGATTTTTCAAGCTCCGATTAAGTTTTCTTTTATGTGAATTAATATGTTATTTTCATTGTCTTTAATGTGAAATAAGTTAATATAAATAAAAGGAGTCTCAGAAAGACGGCCATTTTAGAAGAAAATTTCAGACAGTACTTGGAGGTTTTTGCACCTGAACTCTTCAAATGTACCTTTCCCCAGTCTTGTTTAATTTTATTTTTGAGCAAAACAATTTTTAATATATCAATAATTTTGTCCATTTACAGGTTTAAAGAAGACACCCATTAAATGACAAAAAAATTTGTAAGGCATAAAAAATTAATATAAAAAATAAAATAAAAGCATTATACTTTACCAGTATCCTTAAAAAAACATGGTTTTATCCATTTGTCTAAGCCCTTTAAAAATAAATAAATAAATAAATAAATAAATAAAATGTATTATACGCTGTTTTTACATGATGTCATTGATGACGTGTGAGACTCAGATGGAGGCCAGGAAGTGATTTTTCTACATAGGAATTGCTATCAGAGCATTAAAGTGTTTCTGTTTTGTGTTGTTTATAATTGTTTAAATCGGCCAAAATAAGAAATGCCGAACAAACTTCCAAACATTTTAGGTCATAAAGGGGGGAAATTTAAAAAAAATGTCTGAAAAACGGAAGAAAAGGCGACATGTAATAAACAATTAATCAATACACCCATGTGTACAAATGTTTTTTGAACACGATACTTGGTTTGACAGCACCAATAAACATTATATTAAGGCCTAGCTATGAGTATAAATATGTTAATGTGTCATCTAAAAATCAGATACAAACACCACCACACACACAAAATCCAGGAGAATATCAATAACGTACCCTGCCATGTTATCGCTACAATGAATTCTCCAGCTTGTTTTTCAGTAATCCAAGTCTTTACTGCCATTTTGACAGGATAAACATCCGTGACGTGAACATCAAGATGTGCAGCAGCAGTAAGTGTTAGTTGATGGTAAGTTCATCGACAATGAAATGCAACCCTTGCAACAAAATTAGACGGTTATTATTGTGGAGCGCTTCTTTTTCCCCCTTACAAAAATAATTCAATAATAATGTAGACTATGCGTTCACACTTTTGTATGCTTTCATCTGTTATTTCTTGATGTCTGGAAGATATCCGTAAGGGGGCAAACTATAGTAATTTATGATACGCATGTTTTTAAGCCATATTTAATGTGTATAATGTGTACAACTCTTTGTTAATGAATGCTACTGAATACTGCAACTGATAAACTGTAATAAATACTGTAATGTTAGTTTAAACTGTGGTGCGTTGTGATTATAGCATAGAAAACTGAAGCCTATTGAATAATTTGTTTATTACTACAGTTGTGTTGTACCACAGCAATTATAATTACTACGACAGTTTAATTCAGAGGTCACCAACATGGAGGATCACATGTGTTGCCCGCAGGCCTGTTCTAAAAATAGCTCAACATAGAGCCACTTACCAGTAAGCTTCATCTAATATAGAAGTAATCATTTAAAAATGTAAATATTTGCAGAGATATATAAAAATAAAGTCTTGCACATTGATACATTAAATACAGGGTATTTCCTACCCTGTTAAATCATTGTTAATAACTTTTGTGAGAATCATTACCATGATCAGTGTCTTCACATGGATGAATATCATTAATTATTACCAAAAACAAAGTATAATTAAAAGTAAATTAAGCAAATTTGTTATTTGAGAAGTGTTTATCAAACTGGTAGCCCTCCACATTAATCGGTACCCAAGAAGTAGCTCTTAGTTTCATAAAGGTTGGTGACCCCTGGTTTAATTCAAGTAATTATATTGTATGCTTCCAAACACTAACAGTTATAGTATTATATAACAGTTATACTTTATACTACAGTATTTTTTTCATTAATCAATTAGTATTAGTATGTACGACATTGATAACAGGCTAATATATTTTAGTTCAGTAGAAAACTTGACCCTCTTCATGATATAAGGATCATGCCCAACATATGTGGCTATTTTCTCGTTTGAAATATGGTATTAAAAAATAATAATAATAATCGCTATTACTTATAGTATGCTTGCAAACACTAACAGTTAAAGTATTTACTACAGTATTTTTCATGTAACGTACATGTATATTAGTATATACCGCATTGATAACAGGCAAATATATTTTAGTTCAGTAGAAAACTCAGCCCTACTCATGATATAAGGATCATGCCCAACATATGTGGCTATTTAAATCTCCTTTGAAATATGGTATAAAATTGCAAAAATAAGAACTTTGCTCTCTGAATTTCGCGCATCACCAGAACAACGTGATTGAAAATAACCTATTGTCACCTATTATTTAATACATTTTAATAAATTCAGGCCAGAATAAGCACTTAATAATTAACTAATAAGAACAAGTTTCGTTTTTACATAAATATGTTACACTAAAGGATAATGGAAGATTGTTTTAACCAAGACAAACAATGTGGAAATAGGGCAGCCTTGCCTACAGCCTCTAGATAGTGTGAAAATGTTTGACGTAATACCATTAGTGCATATTTGTGCTTTTTGAATTACACTCAGATCTCATGGCTTCATGGGTTGGGAAAAGGAAAGTAGGCTTAATCATTTGTATTTTTTGCCTTTGAGCAATATTAATTATGTGTAATAGCCTTCTAACATTATCAGATATTTCACTATCCTGGATAACGGAACATTTCTTAGCTATATTTTTGACATTTTATCTTTTACATTTTTTTTAATTTACTTTAATGCAATATTAAAGTAGGTTGCATTTATTTTGCACAAACATTTATTTTGTAAATGTATTCATATTATTTCATATCTATTACATCATTGTTTTTTTCTGAATTATCATGACCGTTATTCTCCTAGAGACTCCTGACTGACATTGAGAATAACTTTCAACAAGTTTCATCATGCTTTAATCAGATGAGAGTATTCGAACGCATTCCTACTCTAAATCATCCAACTAAAGTGAATCCAGATTCTCTCTGTAAGTGTAATCTGAATATATCTGTAATGAGCAGATCTGCTGAATGACTGACAGGCTGTTGATTAATGACACCGAGCTCATTAAATAGAGTGTGCTCTTGACCTCGTCCCACGGAGAGGTCAGAGCTTCTCCAAAACTTTACAGAAGGATGTTTTGGGAAAATATGCTAAAGTGTGGAAGATACAGAACATTATAAAAGGGCTTATATTATGCAAAAATGCTTAATAAAATGTCCGGTTCGATATAATCTGCATGAACCAAATAAAAAACATTTTCTGCAAAAAAAAACAAAAAAAAAACAATGGGGCGACGCAGTGGCGCAGTAGGTAGTGCTGTCGCCACGCAGTAAGAAGGTCGCAGGTTCGAGCCTCGGCTGTAGGGTCAGTTGGCGTTTCTGTGTGGAGTTTGCATGTTCTCCTTGCATTCGCCTGGGTTTCCTCCGGGTGCTCCGGTTTCCCCACAGTCCAGAGATTCGGTACAGGTGAATTGGCTATATCGTTCGTAGTAAATGAATGTGTGTGTGGATGTTTCCCTGAGATGGATTACGGCTGAAAGGGCATCTGCTGCGTAAAAACGTGCTAGATAAGTTGGCGGTTCATTCCACTGTGGCAACCCCGGGTTAATGAAGGGACTAAGCCGACAAGAAAATGAATGAAAAAAAAAACTTATTAATAATAAAAAAAATAATAATAATTATTATTATTATTATTAAAAAAAATTAAAATTAAATATAATAATAAAATAAAATAATAAAATAATAATAATAAAATATAAAAATTATGTAAAAATAATAATAATAATAATAATAATAAATAAAATAAAATAAAATAATAAAAAATAATGACAATAAAAAAAAATATTTTTATTTATATATAATATATAATAATATACTATATTATTATATAATTATATATATAATAATTAATAAAATTATTAATTAATTAATTAAATTTACCATTGGTCAATCACAAACCAATAATCCAACCAAAATGGAACATTGACTCACACTGAGGAATTATTCGTTTCTCTATGATGATCTAACGGTTTTGGGTCAAAAAGGTGCATGTTATGTCCTATATTACGCAAAAATGCTTAATAAAATGCCCATTTTGATATAAATTGCTTAAACCAAATCAAAAACATTTGCTGCAAATAAAAAAAAATATAAAAATATAATTAATAATAATAAAATTTAAAATATTGAAATAAAATAAAATTAAATATTAACAATAATAATTATAATAATAAAATATTTAAATAAATAAATAAAGTAAAAAATAAAAAAATAAAAAATATATAATAACAATAGGGGTTTCAGAGGAAGACAGGACAGTCGAGAGGGAGCAAAAATGCTTTTTAGCAAGATTTTTTTTTTGAAAACACCCACTAAAATGTAATTTAGTGTACAATAGTTTGTTCTTAAAATAAATATCAGGCATACTGGGAAAATAATCATTAATAGACACTATTTAAGGATCAGAGAGCCAAAACAAATACCACTTAATTGTTAATTGCTGTTAATTTTTGCATACCAGTGACACTTAATGACTGTCACACTAATTCATTTTGATTTCGAAAAAATAAGTAAAATTAATTAAATCAATAAATAAATAAAATTTTCTTAATTTTATTTGATGCAGGGACCACAAAAAGCAAACTCGATAAGACTATATGCAGCCTAACCGCTGTTTAATATATATTAGAGAAACTACTTCGGTCAATACCCAATTAAGCCTTGCTAAAACTCCCCTCTGACCCCCGCTGGATGCTTTAGCTTATTTTCCACTCACACAAACACGTGTCAGTCACAATCACACACACCTAATCCCACTAGACCATCATCCTGTCTGACGTTTTAATCTGAGAACGCCAGCATTAGGGCTAAATATACTCCATTTAAATCTATGGCTAAATTCAGAGGCGTGGGCACTTTCAGATAAAAAGAAGCCTGAGTCAGTTTACTGGGTCACTGGGAGTTCGAACACACAATATTTGGAGATTTGTAGGACCAATATGGGTCAAAAATAAAACATCATCATTAATGATATTAAACATAAATGATCTCATTTTGGTGTCCATCAAATTACATTTACATGAGTATTTTTATACATTGAAAGCAAATTGAATGCAAGTGTCTAAAAATTCATTTACGGTCACCTATACTTATAAAATGACCCATTATTGCACCTAAATATTTGGGAAAAAATACTTTATTAAGACGATTATACATTACTATATTTATGAATATCTTGTTGACAAATGGACAGAATCTAGTGGTTTAAAGGATAAAAGTATAAAGATTTGAAAATCAAGTAAATCAGCAATTCAGTCATTACTGTTACCACAAAAAACATGAGAACATTTAGAGAGCTTTTTTCATAAATGATAATCTTCTCATTTCCAACCCACATATAAATCTTTAAAACAAATTTTATTTCAGTTATATTTAAAGGTTGCATTAAACATTTTTTTAAATCATACATTTTTTAAATATTCTAAAAAAAGCACAATGTTTTACATTAAATCATGCATAAATGAAAATACAATGTTACAATAAATTATATAAAATTGCTTAAGGTGTAATTGTAAAATATTACCTCTTATAAAAGTTTATTTTTTGGACCGATGTTGTGAACCCCCATGACATTCCCAAGAAATGTGACAATAATGAATAAGTAAATAAATAAAACAATATCTACAAGATCAACAACAATGACTAAAATGCTCTATTCGGTATTTCAGGCCAGTAGGTGCCAATTTGTAAAGAAATACTGTGAGTCTGCAGATAGATGTTCCGGTAGTCCATCATTTATTTATTTATTTTTTGGTTCGGAAAATATTTGGTACTGGGCAAATATTTAATCGCATATAATACATTATATATAATATATAATTATATAAATATATATTTGTTTGTCTGTGTGTGTTATATAAATAGATATTATATATATATATATATATATATATATATATATATATATATATATATATATATATATATATATATATATATATATATATATATATATATATACACACTTTATTTATGCTGAGCACTGTATATGCATGCAAGCACGCATGAACATATTTGATAAAACCTTTATTTATATTTAGATGTAAAATGTATATGATACATATATATATATATATATATATATATATATATATATATATATATATATATATATATATATATATATACATACATACATACATACATACATACATACATACATACATACATACATACATACATACATACATACATACATACATATATTTTGTATCATATACATTTTACATCTAAATATAAATAAAGGTTTTCTCAAATATGTTCATGCGTGCTTGCATGCATATACAGTGCTCAGCATATATAAAGTACACCCTTCACAAATCTCTCTTTTGAAATCATATTTTAATAGGAACCTACACAATATCATATTTGTGCACATATATTAGACTAGTCAGTACTGAAGCCAAATCTGGAGCGTATCTAACAAAATAACTTGCAATAATGCTCCAAAAACTACTACACGCAAATTTAGATGTTATAGAAAAATATTTAATACAAATTTTAAAAGAGGGGAAAAAATCAAAAGGAGCAAAAAATTAAAAAATAAATAATAAAAAATAAAATAAATTTTATTTGAAATTTTGTAGTCTTCAATTTATTTTTGCAATATTTTGCTTGAATTTAAGTGCATTAGGTTTCAATTTCCGTTTTGTTTAAATACATCAAATTAAATTGCCTATATTCACTGAGAAATGGATACAAATATTCAGTTTCAAAATGGGATGTACTCGAGCACTGTATGCACATAATAAATATACACAGTACAAACACGCATATATTTCGACAAAACAAACTTTTATTTTGAATGTGATTTATTTTTGCCCAACGATTTTAATATTATACAAGACAGGTTTTACAAAACCGCGCTGTAATTTTTTAAAAAGATAGCATTTTCAGGATCCCAAAATTACACTGTTTGTAAACAATCTTTTTTTTTTTTTATTTCAAGTTGACACCATGTCCTGTAAACACCCCTAGAGTGACTATAGTGTTGGAAAGCAGATTGTGATTCTAGTAAAAGAACAGATGGAGATAAATGCAGACGTGTGGAGCGTCATCTCTAGTGTTCCTGCTTAGGAAAGAGCCCGCTTTTAATCACAGCTGAGTCTGACAGACGGCGAAATCCAAAACCCCAGACGCGCACAGGTGAGGCAGAAAAACCCAACATCACTCTTTCAGAGGGAGCTAAAAGTGTTGTCAGAAGAATTCAGAGCATTCGGCTTCTCTAAGATTCACCCGCAGAAAACACATTAGGGCTAATGTACAGTCATTACTGCAAAATAAACAAGGGTTGACGCTCAAAGGGTTTATTCTGCCATAATGACCAGTTGACTGAACATAAGGATTCACATTTTTATGGCTACAAACCAAATAAACAAAACTGATTGAGATACTGACCAACATGCTATGCTGATTTGAGCTGAAAGTATTTTATAATGTGAAAACAAAATTGTGTGATATAGAAATAAAACTAGAACAGATGTTTAGGAAATGGTTCTCCTGTAACCAAATACAATACATGTGATTACAGGACCCTTATAGTAGGAGTCTATAAACAAAAAGTCTTTATTTTAATCAAAGCAAAAATGAAAAAAAAAAGAGAGAAGCATGAATTTTTATTAACTTATTATGATTTTATTATAAATTTATCAATTTATTATGATAATATTTACAATAATATATAACAATATGTATTACAATTTGATTATATATATATATATTTTACAAATAAAAATAATAAAAATATAAATAAATTATAATAAAAATAATAAAGTAAAACTAAAATTAACATATTAAACAAAATTATAATGCACTATTAAAAGCTATTTTTTAATGATTGTTTTACATTTATATAGGTAAAAATATTATTTACATATTAAATATAAACAATGTAATGCATTATTAAAACAAAAATATTTAATTATTGTAATAATGTAATATATTTTACAAATAAAAATAATAACTATGAATAATTTAAATTAAAAAGGGAAAAAATACATATTACATATAAATAATATAATAACACTGTAATGCATTATTAAAGCAAAACATGTATAATATAATAGAAAAGAATAGAATATAAATATTTAAAATATAAATAATATAGAATAAAAATAATTAAAAAGTTAATAGAATTTACATATTAAATTTAAATAATATAACTACAATGCATTATATAAAGCAAGAATATTTAATTATTGTAATATAATAATACATTTTATAAATAAAAATAATTAAAATTAGGGCTGTGGATTAATCGAAATCTAAATCTCTATTTGAAAGTTGCAATTAACTATTCACAACAGGCCAAAAGGAAAATGAATAAATGAATGAATGATTGAATGAATGAATAAATGAATAGAGTTCATGCGCATTCATTCATCTCCCTTCAAATGAACAAACACCTCATGGAGTGACTCCATATGGAGCCATCAGTCAGTGTGTTTGTAACATACACTTCATCTTCAGCAGGTGTCCACATAAACATCGATCTCCAGCATCTGCACACACACACCAGCAGTAAACCCCAGCACACAAAACTGAGAAATATGGACCACCCATGTGACCTCTGATATGCAGATGCACATTTACAAGTCCAATGTTGGAGAAATGGGAATTTAGGAAACGGATCCATCCAAGCATCCAGTGCTAATAAACAGGAAGCTCTCACAGTAATAGTTCATTGACCGTGTTCTTCTGCGTTTCCCACACATGCTTTAGATTACCCTCATCCTCACACACTTGTTCAATTTGTACCAAGTTGTTGGAGCAATCGAGTTCAGAATTAAAATATCTATATTTTTATAACCTTCTCATCAGTGCGGCGCGGTGGAGCAGTTGCTAGTGATGTCACTTTACAGCAAGAAGGTCGCTGGTTCGAGTCTCAGCTGGGTCAGTTGGTATATCTGTGTGGAGTTTGCATGTTCTCCCCATGTTGGTGTGGGTTTCCTCTGGGTTCTCATTCCCCCACAAGTCCAAAGATATGTACTATAGGTGAATTGAATAAGTTAAGTTGGCTGTAGTGTATGTGTGTGAATGAGTGTGTATGGGTGTTTCCCAGTGATGGGTTGCAGCAGAAAGGGCATTCCCTGTGTAAAACATATGCTGGTAAAGTTTGCAGTTCATTTCACTGTGGCAACCCTCCATATATAAAGGGACAAAGATGAAAAGAAAATGATTCAATGAATAATCTTTCTCATCTCATGTGAATGCAAAGATTCTCAAGCTAAAAGAACACGGAGACAAAGATACTTCCAAATAGCCAAGCCATATTTACAATTTTTAAATGAATAAAAATTCACCCAAAAAAAAACTATACAAAAGCAAACCAGATTACAAATATATGCTAAGCTAAAAGATAAAATATATTTAATACATTCTTTATTATTATTATTATTATTATTATTATTATTATTATTATTATTATTATTATTATATTATTATTCTATAAATTAAAATAAAAAAAAATTTACATTACACTTGATCATTGGAAGTTTATTCCACTGCGGCAACCCCTGATAAATAAAAGGGACTAAGCCAAAGGAAAATAAAAATTATTGATAACTCCCATTATTGCTACAACAGATTAGCAGTAATTTAAAATATTTTTTATTATTATTATACTGTCTTACTTCATTAAACTAAATCAACAAGTACAACTACAACACTTAAACCAATTTAATTTAATTAGATATTATGAAATCACAAATAAATAACATACAATGTACAACATATAGTACACCATTTCTTCAGCATTACAGTATTGACAATAAACTAAGTGTGTTTAATAAAAAAAATAAATGTGTTATTGCCGTTATTTATTTATAATTTTTTTTTTTCAATTGCCACAGAGGAATGAAATTCCAACTATTCCAGCATATGTTTTACGCAGCAGATGCCCTTCCAGCCATAACCCAGTACTGGGAATATTAGAGTCAATTTAACAGTTATTTTAATAGTATTTTATTACTAATTTTCATGCCTGTGTGTGAGCGATTCATTTTTATGTCTGGCCTCACCAGCCTCTCCCTGTGTCCACACACACTGCTGCTGAACTGGCTGACCTGCAGCGTGTGTGAAAGATCGTGTTAATCCGCTGACCTCAGTCGGAGCTTCACAGAGAGGCTTTCCAAGTCCTGATCAGATGCAAACGGCTGCGTACGATGCAGCTGCACAGATTACAGCTGAAGAAGCAGAAGACCTCATCATATCACTGCAGATTATTTTAACACGCCAGCCTGTGGAGTCATATACGGTGATAAGATGGCTGAATGTGGGTCAATGGTGTCCACCAAGATTGCCGGTCAAATTTCTGTGTTTTAAAAGTTCGGTCAGAAGAGTTGGTGAAGTAAGAAGATCAAATATTTTGTGTTTTAATCAGCAGAAGAATCTAAATTTAAATAGGTTTAGGTTTGTGTTAAATAAATCAATCATCATCAACAACAAAATAAAAATTAAATTAAATTATTATTATTATTATTATTATTATTATTATTATTATTATTATTATTGCAATAACACCACAGAAATATTATTTAATACAAATTCAAACATTATTTTTATTATTATTCTCAATTTTATTATTGCTTTTATTTGTGTTTTGTTTTTTGCATTATCATCATCATCATCATCATCATCATCATCATCATTATTATTATTATTATTATTATTATTATTATTAATAATATCCCATTATTATTATTATTATTATTGTTATTATTATTATTATTATTATTAATAATAATAATAATAATAATAATAATAATAATAATAATAATAATAATAATAATAATAATAATAATAATAATGGATATTAACAATAATAATAATAATAATAATAATAATAATAATAATAATAATAATAATAATAATAATAATAATAATAATAATATCATCCCTTTTATTATTTTATTATTGTTTGTTATTATTATTATTATTATTATTATTATTATTATATAATAACAATAAAATCAATAAATAAAATTAATTAAGTTAAATGAAAATGGATAATAAAAAGATGCTATCTAAAGTTTTTTTTTATTCAACATTTTAAAATTATATTTTTAATTGGCATTTATTTAATGTATTATTTTCAATACTTCATGAAACTATATCATTTGCATCATTTTTGACTGATGCAAGTAAATTCATAAAAAAATACACTCTGCAAATCCTTTGTTTAATTTAGTAAATTGTTTTTCAAATTCTATTTATTCTTTGCTTTTTCCACTGGAAGGAAGAAAACAAGGAAATTATTAAATAAACGCTAGTATTGTGTATGCATGTATATACACTCACAGACATAGAGTATATACATGCACAGATTGCACACACATACATATGTACAAAATACAAAAAATGAACACACATTCTAGAAAACTCAGCCACGAATAAGTGGATTAACAACATGGTATCAAAGTTGCTTATTTTCAAATCACACAGCCATAGTTTTAAAGCACAATCAGTTTCCCACCAAATAACATTGATTAGATAAACTTGAAGTGCTCTCATTGTCACCCGACTCTGGAGCCCTTTGTGTGACTGGAGGGTCTCTTCCTGTTTAGGGGCCAGCGAGGCCACCCTACTTATCTTTACCCGCAGCAGCTATTTTAATACAGGACTATGACCCATCCCGTTTGGTGCACTGAGGGCAGAAACACCCTCACGGGGTTAACAATCTCACAGTCTCCAATGCCAAAGACCCTCCAAGAGAACTGGAGCCTCCAATGTCGCAACAGAGTGTTTTCCTGAAATCCGAAGAGCCTCTGTGGAAATGGCTTAAATGGATAGGGAGAGGGGAAAAAAACCTGGAGAATAAGAAAGAGAGACTCTTCCAAATGGCTCTTTTCCCCTTATCATCCATCTGTCTATTCATGCTTATCAGATGTGCTCTCGAGATCCTTATGTGGTCGCAATGCCAGGTCTGAATGATCATTAGCCTCTCAAACACAATACGTCCAGTGTTCCCCCTATAAAAGCGGATACTTAAAGGCTTGGAGAACAAATCACTCTCGACTAACTTCATTTCAAATGACCTGATTTTACATGACAGAGCAGAATGGTTTAGTCCGAGATTGGATGATATCAGAGCGTTTTCCTGGACCTCTCGAATGAAAATCAATATCAAATGAGGCAGCTCCAGAAAAGAAGTCCCATCCTTCACTTAAAAAGAGCCGGTTGGATTTCTGATTTTAAAAAGGAGGAGAGAATATGTGCATTGGCTAGAAAAACACCTGAAAACTTTTTTTGCATTGGGGCGCATGTAGAATTATGGCTCCATTCCCACTAGCTCATGTCCCGTCCATAAGCAGTTCTGTTTTCACCATTTAGGTGCCATTCTCCTGGCTGGAAGTCACATTAAATGACCTGAGAACATTAATTATAGTGTATTATGGCTGTATTTGTTATTGCTGTATTGGGCGTAATAGTCAATGAGACGTTTAATGTTTAACGCCACTTTGGCCAAAACCGACACCTCAAAATCCGCTGTGGTTATTTTAAGAAATTAAAAGCGATATTTGTGGGATATTTGAATGCCACATGTTTGGCATAAAGAGGTTAACCACATTAGTAAAAACAAACTGAGACTGGTATGAGGCTCCCCTTTTTGATTGGTTTCCAAGGTTTGATTCTGATGAATGAAATGCAGGTCTTGTAAAGGGATTAGGCAAGGGATGTCCAAACTCGGTCCTGGAGGGCCAGTGTCCTGTACTACGACCCAATACTTCTACTATGTCCTAAAAGTATACATTTCTTTTTGTAAAGGAAAAGTGTATACTTTTGAGTGTGTAACAGAAGAGTATGCAAGCTTTGGGACATACTACTTCTCGTTAACAGATTGCTATGTTGCTTAGTTAGTCATCTCAACACATCCTCCACATTTCTTTTATATTTAAATTACCCAAGTTACCTTATTGGAGAAGCAGCAGCAGGATAATTTGCCTTTCGCAAGTCTTTCACGCAGAGACATCTCCTCAAGTCATTAGATAATTATGCATTCAGAAGATAATGTCCAAACGTATCTTGATATAAAGTTCACATTGTGGTTGCAGATGAAATATAACATGGAAACGTTGTGTAAATACGTTTCAGTCGGCTATATATTTAACAGTCATTCAAACAACTTTACCGAAGACTCTCTACTTGACGGTCGGTCTCACGTGTCCACCATGTTTGTAGTTTGTTTACATTTTTCACCCACATTTGTAGTTCTAATCCATTTCACATCCAACAAACAATGCATTGTGGGCAATATTAGCATTTAGAGTAGATGCTTCTACATTTCGTATTTTTACCGGAAATAGTAAACCAGCCGGAAACCTTTGCCATACTGTTTTCAACATACTATGCAATGGGACATTCTACTATTTTCGAATACTATTTAGGATGGATAGTACGCGAATTGGGACGCAGCACTGAAGAGTTTGGCTTCAACCCTAATCAAGCACACCTGAACCCGCTAATCAAACTTTTACTAGATATACTAGAAACTTTCCGGCAGGCGTGTTGAAGCTAAACTCAGCAGGACATAAGCCCTCTTAGGCTGCATTTACACTGCACTCTTCAAGTGACCCAATTCCGATTTTTTATTCTCCCATGTGGCACAGATCGGATATAGCCCATGTACGTGTAAGCAGGAACATATCACATAGATTCCGATTTATTCAAATCAGATTCAGGCCTTGTTCATTTGTGGAAATTTATCCGATACGATCGGTGTTCTCGTGTCTGCAGTCCAATTTTCACCTGTCAATGCGAGTCGCGCGTCATTAAAAACTGTAGCGAGTGATGTCAAGTCTGACACTTTCATTTCAGAACAGACTTCAGCAGAGTCGCAAACCTTAAATCTCATACACGAGGACTTAAACACCTTTTATACTGTCATATAGCACAGGTATTTAGACTGTTAACAAGAGCGCAATGACCGCCATGTAACTAATATTAACTAATATAAAACTAGTGCATTCATGACATGCATAAATCAGGCCATGGACATTACATTAAGATGCCTAAAGGTTTTAAAAAAGCCTATATATATCAAAAGAAGATGGACAAATTAGAACCCTTTTGTCATAAATTATAGTTAAACAGCTTGTCAAAAGCTGCGAACATTACATACAGGAATAGAGAAATGAGCACTCTTTAATTATCAGCTGTTAGTCAGCACCAGCTCTTTTTTTACTGGTCATTGTGCCTTTGCCATGTGCTGTGTAAATGCAGACAATCTGATAAGAGTCACTTTTAGAAGATGATGTAAGCAGGTCAATCAAAAAAAATAAATAAATAAATTTCGGATACGGTCACAAAATGTGAATTGACCATCAAGATCTGCAGTGTAAATGCAGCCTTAGAGTTCAGAAATCCCTGGATTAGGCTATAGTTATGAGCCTTTCTAAACTGAGTACAGTGTGTGACAAAAAAAACTTCTCTGCTCAAAGGATCATGGCCTGAATTGTCCATTGGTTGTATTTTTGAAATCTTTAATTCCAAACAGCCCTCCAAAGTGATCAGGTTTGAGCACTTCAGTTTAAAACCATATTGTTAAGTTCAATATGGTGTCCATGATTTTTTCACTCTGAAGTACCCTTCGAAGGGTGATACAGTATATCCCTTTTGGAACGCACTTATTGCGCAAGAGTTTGAGCCTGAATGTGCCTCAGGTAAATCCACCAAAAATTCCCACCAATGGCAATTACTAGATTTAGAGATTGGTTAGATTTAAAGCTAACCACACATACAAACTTAATCCACTCCACCCAAAACTCTCATCACTGTTAGACAGCTTTGACCCAAGATTCTGAATGATCTTTGAGGAGGTTGCTCTACACCAGGGGTCACCAATCTCGTTCCTGGAGGTCCGGTGCCCTGCAGGTTTTAGCTCCAACTTGCCTCAACACACCTGCCTGGGTGTTTCAAGTATACCTTGTTAGACCTTGATTAGCTTGTTCAGGTGTGTTTGATTAGTATTGGTACTAAAATCTGCAAGACACCGGACCTCCAGGAATAAGTTTGGTGATCCCTGCTCTACACGAATGGTCCAACCACCACCAACTCACACCAGCTTAATAGTCTCTAGTAGTCTTGAACCCCTTGATTAGTTGGATCAGCTGTGTTCGATTAGAAATGGAGCAAAACTGTGCAGAGCTGCGGCTCTCCAGGAATTGGGTTTGGGACCTATGCTCTACAGCAAACTCACATAATTTGGCAAAGAGCCACCACAAACTGATTAGTCATTATTTCTACACAAATTCAATTTGGATACAAGGATGGTGTTATTTGTTAATTACTATCATTAATAATTCAACAAAATATAGACATGCCCTGAACAAAATAACAAACCTAATCCATCCACAACTCAAGTATGCATCCCCGAACAGACTTCATTTCTCAAAGCAAAAACTTTGTTCTGCAGGAATATCAATCTTCTCTTGTTTCAATCCCTTCCCTTGTTCGGCTGAAAAAAGCTGCATATTTCACGTGCATGTCATTAAAAGCTTTGAAGTCAACTTTGAGCTCAGGTATTGCATCACAACACTGAGGAAGTTCAAAGGTGCCGCCTATAAATTCTCCTCCAAGAGCAAGAACTTCATGTTTCAGGTACGTCATCCTTTTACACTTACGCAGAGCCACATTAGCTTACTCTAATCAGTCCTGGATACTTTTAGAAAAGAGGCAGCACTGACATCAGATCACACAAAGTTAAGCCAGCACTAGTCTAAACACCCAGTGGGGTGTGTGTCCGAATATCTGAAGGGGGTCAAAAACCCCCTGGAGAGAAGCTGGCGACATGGACTCCTATGGCTCTAAATCAATTGTGCATGCTGGGTTACCTTTCAACAGTGGTGACAAGATGTGAATTAAATCACACGTTCAAACAGCATTGATTTACATTAAATGAGCCTTGATTGTGAGTCGATAAGCCCCTATTGCCTAAAGACTTATGCATTAGACTGAAAGAGGTGTCTGAGCTCAGTCAATGGTTTGATTGATCATCCCTGAATCAGTGTCATTCCATTTACCGTGACAATCCATTTCTACACCAGACCAAACAGGATTGGATTTCGCCTACCACTGATATGGAAAAGGTACCACATCTGCCATTGGTTTAAAAAGCCTCAACGCTGGCATCACAGGAGATATTCCTGCAGGGGAAACAGCCTTGATGAAGTTCGACACAAGAGGGAAGGAAGTTGCAAAGCTCAAAGACCAATTAAGATGTTTTTGATTTACTCTCCAAGTGGGGTGAAACCACTTTACTAGAAAAGGGGGTCGAATCTCCTGACCTCTAAAGAAGTGGGTTGACGGATCAAATCGATTTAAGGCACCACAGAAAGTCCCAGAGTACTCAAATGCACTCACTATGGCTTGATATACTTCTCTCACAGAGTTCCTAAGAATAATAGCACTGTAAAGCAGAAAACCTGATAACTTATCTAAAAGCAGTTGACATATTGACATAGCTAACTTAAACAGAGATGGGTTGGGTATTTGATCTTTAAAGGAATATGCAGGGAAAGTTAAGAAATGCTTCAATGATCATAAAATACACGGGGTAACACTTTATTTTGATGATCCATTTGGATTATGTGTAGACTGTTTAATATCTGTTGATACTGCTCCTTCAACAGACATTCAACTGACCATAACAAACTTAGCAAGTACATGTCAACTTACACTAACCCTAACCCCAACCTTACAGTCTACTTATTATCTAATAGAATTAGTTGCAATGTAACCTAAATTCAACAAACAGACCATCAAAATAAAGTGTGCCCATGCACACAGACTGAGCTCCAATGAGATGGGAGGTTTATAAGTCTAAAAATGGGTGTGGGTTTGACAATAATTAGCACATTCCTGTGTGTGCTGTGAGGCGTTATGGGCTGAAAACAGTAGGCCTGCAGTTTGGGGTGGACAGCAGGTGCTGTCTTATGATGAGGTTTGCAGTCGCTCTCCAAAACCAATTAAAAGCGCTAAATGCGAGTTTGGCTTGAGAGCTCTGTGAGTGCAGAATCCAAATACTGCTGTGCCCAACTAGACAAGGCATGCAAGTAAGCAACAAATCAGCTTTTTCTTAAGGGAACCAACAATAATAGAAAATTTACAACCCTTTCGACCACATTAGATCCCATTGGTAGAAATGTGTACAACGTAGAGTGTAAAGTGGCAGGATATTATCAAAGCACAGCTTCATAGGTAAACTCCCGAGAGAGCAATATTTGAAATCCTTCAGAAATGGCTGGATCTACAAACATGTTCAGTGGAGTGTTAAATCCATCTTGATTAAAGCAGAAAAAAGCCTTGAATAATGAACTGTGCCGGGCAGCTTTTGTAATTAAGTCCACCAGCGCATTCTGATCTGGGAAGCAGAGAGTTTGGCAAACAGGGGAATTGCATGGTCCTTTCTCTCAAACGGCTAATCGCAGGACGGATCTCCAGCAGTGCAGACCTGAGGCATATTGATGTGCATGGCTGATCTAAACCATTAAGATGCTTTTACCCCCACCTCCAGAATGAACCTGTTCATTGAACTCTTAAACCTAAAGCTTATTTAATATTTTCTGCAGTACGACAGGTTCAGCAGGAACCATTTATCACAATATACAGTTGAAGTCACAATTATTAGAGCCCTATGAATTTTTTATTTTTTTTTTAAATATTTCCCAAATGACGTTTACCAGAGCAAGGGAATGTTTGATCATATTGATCATATGATGCTTGATTATATTTTTCTTCTGGAGAAAGTCTTATTTGTTTTATTTTGGCTAGTATAAAAGCAGTTTTTAATTTTTAAAAACCCATTTTAAGGTCAAAATGATTAGCCCCTTTAAGCTATATATATATATATTTTGAAAGCCTACAGAACAAAACCCTCGTTAACAATAACTTGCCTAATAACCTTAACCTGCCTAGTTATCCTAATTAATTTAACTTTTAGCTGAATAGAAGTTTCTTAAAAAATATCTAGTAAAATATTATGTACTGTCATCATGGCAAAGATAAACTAAATCAGTTATTAGAAATGAGTTATTAAAACTATTTTGTTTAGAAATGTGTTGAAAAATAAATCTCTCCGTTAAACAGAAACTGGGGAAAAAATAAACAAGGGGCTAATAATTCAGGGGGGCTAATGATCCTGACTTCAACTGTAAGAGTCCATATTTTGGTTGAAAAATGTTTTAAATGCTTTTAAAAAGAGAAAACTCCAAAGCCCAATTTCAGCAGTGAAATCAAAAATAGTCTCTACAATTCTCATCCGTGAACGTTTAATTCCATCATTTTATAAAAGTTTGCCTTGTTTGTTCTTCCGAACGCAGCTCAGGCCCTGTGCTAAAACAGTTAGATCATCTGCCATCATTTCATCACTAACATCTCACATCTCCTGTTTAGCATCTGCTATTGATTATTTCAGAAATGTGCCTAAAAACATACTACCGAAAATAATTGAGACGGCATGTTCAGCTTTCTGTAAAATTCTCGGACCTGTGTTGAAGTTTCGCAATGTTTGTTTTTTTCAGCCCTTGTTGTGTTTTTAATTACTCTGACACCAAATGAAAGTAGGCGCAGCTGGATGAGAAAAATCTAAGACGTTCTACGGGAAAGATATTAGTGCCGCAATGATGGGTTTCGCTCATTCGGCGTGTGGTTAGACTAGAGAATTTGTCTACTCTGTGAATTTCCCGCCGAATCAGAAACATTTATCAACTCATCAAATTCAGTCATGAAAACCAGAAGGTAAGCATGTGAGAAAAGCATATTCCAGAACATTCACAGGGTTCTTCCAAACCACAGGCCACACAAACAGAGCCGCAATCCTTGAAAGGAACGCAAGAGCAAACCAAGAGAAACCAGAACTGAATGCTCTCTTACCTTTGAAGGACAAGAAGACCCGCGGGGCATTTTGAGGTTCATTGCCCAAGACCAACGTTAGGACAGACAGAACCAGGAGAACCTGGACTGGCCATAGACTGTCCAAGAGCATGGTGCATGCAGTGAAGACAGGTGCAGAGGTCACTGAGAAAAAAAAGAAAAGTACAATATTTTAAAGAACTGTATGAATACAGAATGTTATTTTGTGGGGCAATAATTTGTCTCTATTCACAGGTCTGCAGACGTCACTAGCTCCACTTGAGTGCATTGTGTCTGACATTGCATCGCTGAGTGATGCAGTCTCAGCTTGCATCATAAAGGCTGCATCCAGATACTATTGAGTCTGCATTGGTTTTGAGCTAACCGCTAAACAAATGACAGTTCTTTGTAATATTAACCAAAGTTAAGTTTTTATTAAGATTACAAAAATACCAGGGAACATGATTATATCACTTGTGATGGGTTACAAAAAAAAAAACTATGTTTTTGTTACTATTTTTAACAAAATCACTATTCATAAAAATTCACAAAAAAATTAAAATAAATTTAAAAAATTCACAAAAACTTATTTTCTATACCGTTTCATGACGGAATAGGGCGATTAATCCAAGTCAACATTCAGAACCTATAATCGATAACATTTTTCCAGGTAAATTTTTTTTTATTAATTTCCCCACCGCATGTTGAGTCATGACTCTGTTAAGACTCCGCTCTGTTAAGGCTTATTTATATTTCTGCATCGAACACACGTGTTGTTCGGCACAGCCTTGATGTGATTGCATACCCGCAAACCTCTCAAAAAATGTAACTACACGTTCCATGTTTGCCTTGAGATACTTTCTATTACAATAAAATTATTATTCACAATAAAATATTTGTTTACAGAAGATGCAAGAAATGCAGTTTAAAATATTATTTACAGGATATACAAGAGTTATTTTATTAAAGAAAGATAATGAGTATTTTCTACTTTTGAAAAACATTGCGATATTTATTTATTTTCCCTTTTTATAAGAAAAAAGTGACTTGGTTTCTGGAAATGTGTGTTTTTATTTCAGTTGTTCAGCGTTGATGTTCAATATATAATCATATTAGATAGTCAATAATAATTAAGCCTAATTGAGGTTTTTCCGACAGATATTGCATTTTGATTTCTGATTTGATTTTGTAGTTAAGCTTCAGGTTGGTAATCTGTAAGCCATGGCAATAATTCTGCGACAGCTCTTAAAAATGACCAGTTTTTGTTTGGTGCCTGTGACTTTGAAAAAAAAAAATTCCCATATTACTGATGTCCTGTTTTTCTTTGATATTAATTTGTTGTCTGAAGCAGCAGACGCTATTATCCTAAAAACGCATTTGCTATGGGTGGGGGAAATTAAATGATACATATATATTTCAGATCACAGCCTCTTGAGATTAGCTAATCGCAATGGTTCAAATAGTGTGCAGCCCTAGTCAATAGTGTGTTTCCTTCAAATATTTTAAAATCAAGTAATGCACCCCTCCTTCAAAAACATCTCACATGTAATATGTGAGCATATTTACTGTCAAAACCAGTCAGTGAACTATAATGACAAATAAAGAAATAAAATAAGCAAATAAAATAACCATTCATTAATTGTAATTTGAGTTAAAATGTTCAATTAAACGAGATTTTGATTTCAGCCCAAATCGCCCAGCCCTACACGAGAAGATGCAAAAGACATACAATGTAAAAGCATTGGTTTAACCATTGTCTCAAAACTTTTACAGTTTTACACTTAGACCTATTGAGTTGACATTTAAAACTGGGTCTACGTTATAGCCAATAAATATTTAGCATTTTTTCATATTTTACATAAGTTTTGAACATATTTAGGATAGGGTCTCAACAGATTTGTTCAACATTTACAGCATGTTGATCGTTTCATCTGTTATGCACTTATAAAAACATGAATGCTACTAAATCATCATGCCATCTAAGATCAAGAAGGATGTCACCTTTTTGCCATGACATCCAACCCCACTTCAAGACAAAACATTTTTGCATGCCATACTACAGCACAAAATCCTGTGATTAAATATTCATCAAGACCTCACAAGAGCGCTAAATGTGCTGTAACTGTTCAAATTAAGTGACGATCATGCTTCACAGCACAAACATGCCTCCTTTATATGCAAATTAGCTTCATTATAGTTTGTGCCTTATTCACAAAACTAACCACAGCTTGCTTCGAGCATGTGGTAAACCTTTTAAAGTGGTTTTTAAGTGATGTGCAGCTTCTATCACAGTAGTAATTCCTCAACAATTGAAGACCTAAATTATTAGCCAATCTGTAAATTTTGTTTTCTTTTTTAAATATTTCCCAAATTATGCTCAACAGAGCAAGAAATGTCTCAAAGAAATTCCTATAATATTTTTTCTTCTGGATAAAGTATTATTTGATTTATTTCAGCAAGAATAGAAGCGGTTTTAAATTTTTAAAACCATTTTAAGTTTAATATTATTAGCCCCCTTAAGCAATATTTTTTCGATTGTCTACAGAACAAACCCTTATTATAAAATGGCATGCCTAACTACCCTAACTCACCTAATTAACCAAGTTAAGCCTTTAAATGTCACTTTAAGCTGAATAATAGTACTAGTATAAAAAATATCTAATATAATGCTAAAGTACGGTCATTCAGGAGGGCTAATAACACTGACTTCAACTGTACTTGCATTCTCTTAATGTCTCATTTAGTTCACCCATATGTATCCCAGATACTCCAAAGTTCCATATGCTTTACCTCCGGGCTGATTGCTTTAATAAAAGAAGCTAAGAGCCCCTCCATAGTAAACATTCACCAAAAAATAAGGGTTTGGTTACATTTGTTTGAAGCATACAGCACAGGGATATGCCCCATGGGAGTATGCTGACAAACCCCACTGTTGCCACATAGTCCATCTCTTTCAGATAGACAGGAACAAGGCTGCCACCCATAGAGGGACTGCACTCATGTTCAGCGGTGGCGTGACACACAACCTTCAAAACTTCTGTGTGGATTAATATCAGATTCAGCGATTCGGTTCCCAAAAGCCACATAGTATTTACATTGATCATAGCTGCATGCATTATACTTTCTTTCCTTTTTAAGAAAAAGAAGAAGCCAATATTTGAAAAAATTGTAAATCAGTAGAAGCGGAAGATGATCAGTCCAAAAAAGCGCTGCCTGGCCGCAGAGCGTTTATGAGTGGAAGCAGCTGTTTAAACCTCAGCTATTTGCAGGCAATTTGTTAACTGTCCGGCTGTTTATCTAAATTCTCTGCCTCTTTACCTCACACAAGCCAGTGAAATTAAACAACAATTACATGAACACAAGTGCACACAGACGCTGTTGGAGGCGAGCAGTTATGAATGCAGTCTCACAAATAGACTGAAAGAACGGATCAATGCATGACCACCAGAATTGATGACTTTTAGCACATTTTTTTCAGGAACAGTCAAAATATTTTGTGAGAATTGTGGGAAAGCAAGAAACATTCACAGGGTTGCGTTTAAATCTCATTCTTTCAGTTGCACTTTGATTTATTATGACTTGATGGCTCTAGTAACTCTTTTGTTTTTGAGGAAAAGGCTCAACTATGACATGTTATGAATATTAACTGCAATTTAATCAATCTTAAAGAGATAGTTCACAAATTTGATCATCATATACTCACCCTTTACTTGTTCCAAACATGTTTGACCTATGTTTAACATAAAAGATAATATATTGAAAAAAAATCTGGAAACTAACCATTGACTTCAATAGAATTCGTTTTTCCTATGGAAGTCAATGGTTACAGGTTTTCAGCTTTCTTCAAATTATCTCCTTCAGTATTCATCAGAAGAAAGATATATAAAGTTTTAGAACCATTCCAATGTGAGAAATTGGGCAACTGTCCCAAAATGATATGTCAAACAATAAAAAAAAAAAAAACTTCACACTTTGATAACATTAACAAAATGGTCTCTTCAGCTACTCTTTTCTAAAGAGAGATTTGGCTTGTACTGTAAATTCATCCTTCCCGGTACACATCATTCACAAAATGTCAACAATCATAAGGTCTCATGACTGATCAACAGGTTGACTGGTCTCACTTACAGTATTTTCATGCAAATCTTGTTTTCTACATGTTCTTGCCTCATTTGCCACTGCGGAATTTCAATGTACAGCCCACATCTGCATTTATTGTGTTTGTTTATGTTGTTGTGTTTGTTTTGTGAAGACATGCACTGAGCCCCTGGAGACGTTGCATTTTGTTTCTTTTTCCTGTCACCCAGCAGACAAATGAAAATAAACTACTTTGACTCGGTCTTAACAGCCTATTGTACTGTTATATACACACAGGAGCTCTCGGATAACTCAGCATATGGGTAATTTGTGTTAGAAAAACACTGAGGAACAGCGAGAAAGTTGAGAGAAATAAAAGACTATGCAAAGAATTTAGTGTGCAAGAATTTTGTGGATAATGTAACGTAGGCAGCTACACTATATTTGTACTTGATTTGTCAACAATTAACTAACTTGAAAACAAAATGGACATAAAATGGTGATAAAGAGGATAAACTAAAAAAAAAAAAGTCTGCAAAACTTGTGTTAAATTTAAACTAACAAATTAAAATGTAGGAACATTCAATCTAATTTATTTGTTTAAATTAAGCCCAAATAAAGCATTTAGTAAATTCAAGGAATTAACTTTGAATTTTTTTTTCAGTGAATGGTCACCAGTCAAAATACACTTTTATTCATAAATGCAATACTTCAACAAGATGGATAGTAAAATGTACTCGCTATTTTCTTTGCCTCAAGTTATTATAAGCCTTTGCATTTCTTTCTTCTGTTGAACAGAAAAGATGATATTTTGAAAAAAGAAGCTGAATATCTGCAACCATTGACTTGCATAGTAAGGAAAACAAATATGGAAGTCAATAAATGATTTCCAAATGTTTCAGAATATCTACTTTTGCATTCAGCAGAATAAATAGATTCATAAAAGGTTTTAAATAAGCAAAGGGGTGAAGTAAATGATGACAATTTCCATTCTTAGGTGAACTATCCATTTAATGAGTTGGTCACACTTTACAATAAGTCTCATTAGTTAATGTTAAGTAATGCACTTACTAACATGAACAAACACTGAACAATAAATTTACTACAGTATTTATTAATGTTAAAAAACGTTAGTTAATGAAAATACAGTAGTTCATTATTAGTTCATGTTAACTCATGGTGCATTAACTAATGTTAACAAGCATGGACTTGAATGTTAATAATGCATTAGTAAATATTCAAATATGATTAACAAATGTTGTACAAGTGTTGTTCATGATTAGTTCATGTTAGTAAATGCATTAACTAATGAACCTTATAGTAAAGTGTTACCAATGAGTTAAATGATAACATGCAGCCACATCCAGAAATTCACTAAATGACTTTTTTATTCATTAACAGGGAGTACATATTTATGCCAACACAATGTCAAATCGTGAAACAATCATTAAACGATATAACTTTCTAAGAGGCTGAAGTCAATTAAGTTATAAGAGATGAAAAGTTGCATTTAGAAATCAAACTCAATTTGGCTCCTAAAAAACACAAGTGTTAATACAGAGGTGATACATTTAATGTTTACCTGCTCGCTCCAAAACAGTCCAAAAAGAACCTTGAGCCTGAACTCACTGAGTGAATCCAGTAAACGTCTGTTTTTTGTAAATGTTTGTCTTTTTATGTCCCAGGTCCTGCAGGTATAGTGAAGTACAGTCCTTATCTCTCTGAACACCTGAGCGCGGTGCTCTTCTTTACTGTAGTGTTCATTTGGTAGAGTTGGTTTAAAATCCCGTTTGGTCTCAAACTAAAAAGCGTTAAAGAAACGTAAAAACCACCTGACAAGTCCGTGAGCGGCTTGAGCGCTGTGAATGTCCGTCTGAATAGCTCCAAACACGAGCGTGCCTCTGCCTGCACTCATTCGCTCGCCTCAAATGCTGGCCAAACAGCTTGGCAGGTGGATGCAATGCTGCTCATTTGCATATGGCGCGCCCACTGGGCGGAGATTTCACCTAGGAGCACCGCCCCCTGCGCGCTGCTCGATGAGTGTCTTCCACGCGCTGGACTGTAAAGCGCTCCGCGGGTGATTATGAATGCCATTACATTCATCTTTCATTAGGCGGAGTAAACTCCTGAGTTTTAAAATAACTTGCATAAAATGAATTACTGAGTATACTAGGTATTGTGTAATTACTTGGGTTATGACGTACATTTAATATCTTTGACATCTTTTGTACCAGTATGATCGTCCTCCAAAGAACTCTCTGCTTAAAATGTAATTTTGGATGATATATATATATATATATATATATATATATATATATATATATATATATATATATATATATATATATATATATATATATATATATATATAAATAAGGTAAAAAAAATTAACCTTTTGAAATTTATTAGGCAAATAACAAACTGGTCAACACATTCTACTTTCCTCAGTCAGAATTTGAGATGTCGAATTTGGTGTGGTGTGCACTCAAGAACGAGAAGTCACGGGTTGCCAAATTCGGCATCCCAAATTCTCTGCGGATGGCCAACACAGGATTCCGCTTGGTCTTAAAACCTTTATCAATGAGTTATTTTCAGAATTTATAATGGATTAGCAATCAAAATAGGACAAATGAGCAAATCCATCTGGACCTTTATCTACAACTCATGACCTAAAAGACACTCATATTAAAGTCTATAAGTGAACACAGTGGAAGTTTCCCATGGCTGAACTATTTTATTTGTTTACATGTTAAAGGTCAGAACATTGCGCAAGACGTACAGTAACAAGTTTTCAACGTTCACTTGAGGAACTGCAAACAAAAATACCTTTACTCTGACAGTAAGTCTAAAAGCTTCGAACATCAGTTCTGTTTGAACCTGGAATCATCACATCCAGTTCTGCTGCTTCTTTCATTCAATCAGCTCTTCACTTCAACAATCTTATTAATAAGCCATTCACTGTGATTACAGTTAGAGAGCCTCAGGTCTAATTTATCCACGACCGTTTGCACACCACATACAAACACGCACATACAGTTTTCAAGTCCCTTCAGCTCAGCCTGTAAGCAGAAACACATTCTTCTATTAGGGAGTCAATGCTTTTGCGTGTTAATACATGACACAGGCTTTTAGATTAAAGGCATACCGAAGCTTAAAGGTTGAACAACTACCTGCACAAGATTTAGAGAGTATATCTGCATGTAACTGGTCTTCTTCTTTCCAGAGAGACAGGAATGAGGTGCTGCGCTCTTTGATGTAGGAACAGTAGTTGAAGCACATTCATCTAATGCAAATGATCCACAGTGTCTCCTTCAGTACAGGTGAGAGGAACATGGGGACGCACAGCATGCATGTGATTCTAAGCGGAATGCTTGGGAAAACCTAATGAAGAAAACCAGATGGGTTTTGTAGCAGACAAAGCAGAGTAATATAACATGCTTTTAATAATGCAGCGTTGGCAAATTTAGACACATACATGCATGTTTGTTTTTGTGAATTGTGGGGACATTCCAATTGTTTTTATACTGTACAAACTGTATTTTGTATTACCATAACCCCACCCTAGCCATAGGAAACTGTGTATGGTTTTACTTTCTGAAAAATAAAACCTCAATCTGTGTGATTTATAAGCTTTTTGAGAAAAGAGGACATCAGCAATGTCATATTTCACCACCTTCTTGTAATATCTGTCATACCTATGTCATTTTACAGATTCTTGTCCTGATATGTTAGACACACACACACACACACACACACACACACACACACACACACACACACACACACACACACACACACACACACACACAAAATTATTTACTGTCAACATTATTTTTTAAGAGGTGTTATCATTTTTTACAAAAAGGCTAATAATTTTGACTTCAACTGTTTGAATATAAACTACCTGACAAGTCTTGTCATCAATCCCAGTTGTAAGAGCATCAAATAATAACTCGACTTCTAGTTGATCATTTGGAAAAGTGGCAGAAGGTGGATTTTTCAGATGAATCATCTGTTTGAACTGCATCCCAATCATCAAAAACACTGCAGAAGACCTACTGGAACACGCATAGACCTAAGATTTACATAGATATCAGTCGAGTTGGGTAAAGGAAAAGTCATGGTTTGGGGTTACATTCAGTATGGGGGCATGCAAGAGATCTGCAGAGTGGATGGTAACATCAACAGCCTGAGGTATCAAGACATTTGTGCTGCCCATTACATTACAAACCCCAAGAGGGGCAAATTCATCAGCAGGATAGCGCTCCTTCTTACACTCCAGCCTCCACATCAAAGTTCTAGAGGCCTTTACCTTTTATTTAAGCCATGTCTGATACCAAATGATCAACTAGAAGTCAAGTTATTATTATTTTTTCTTGCTAAAAGTTGCATAGGCAACAAGACTTTTGTCAGGTAGTGTAATCCCACAGATAAGTTATGAAGAATTTCTACTATTATATTTATTTTGTAACTATTATTTTATGGTTATCAATGCAGAAAAGTATTTTTTGTCACTTCAGTCCAATTATAGTAAATGCATCCTCTATTAAATAGTAAATAAATCTATAAATAGCACTGAATGGAGATATTTTACTAACCCTTTTAAGCCCTTTTAATAATCATCAATTTAAGTAAAATTATCAACATAGGCACATTCGGAAAATGTAGCCCTATGTACATTTCTGAAGAGTGCAATTTATGTAGCCAAAAGTATGTATGGCTGCATTTAATTTTTGAAACAAACGCTACTGGCCGTATGCCGTCATTCCTTTTTCGCCCTTAGCAGCTGACCGCTTACCTCCATATGGACGGCTTACCTGCTGTAACCAATTTGTCCCGTTAGCTTGCCATGTACGTAAGTAGATTTGAGACGCAGAGAGGAGTTGACTATGACGACGGAGTTCAAGTCCGGTGAAGAACGATTCCAGAAAGCAGGTAAGACAAAAACAGAAGTGAAAAAATAAATCAGTAAATACCAGGGTGAGAATGTGGTAAAATCTGAAAACATCAGACAAGGGCTTTTATTTTTCTGGATTGCTTTTGAAAAGTGTTGCTTGAGTTTAGGGAAGTGGATGGGCGGGTCAGTCAATGAAATTGGTTGGGTTTAGGGAAGCAGGAGGTTGGGTCAGTCGATCGGTCAGTCAGTCAAACAGTCTGTCAACAGTGGTCCCTGGTGGGTGAACACGAGAACAGCAGGCGCGATGGCAATCATGAAAGAATTTTGATAAAGCATAGACAGCGGCCTTGGGTTTGCGAAAACAAAAACTGAAAAAAAAAAAGTACCTTCTGGGATGTATTTCGCGATCTACAGAAATGTATATAGAGGTACGTCTTCAAAATGAATCTGGGTTGAAAATTATGCAAACTCAGAAATCATTGATTATTTAGATTTTTTTAATATGCTTCTTAAATTTTTGTTTAATATACATTCAATATGTCTCACGGTTGAAAAATTGATGTTTAATCAGCAAATTTCCCATTTACAGGCAAGTTTTAAAACTACCAACTACACTAAAGTTTCCTTCATGGTCAGCAGAATCTATAGGATGTTCAGAAAGGAAGAAAAAAACTGGGCCATCAGCATGACTGAAGTGTCCTGTCAGTTTACAGAGCCCTATACATCTTTGTCTCTGACATCATGAAGTTATTTGAAAACCTTCAACTCAAAACGACTAATGAAAACCCAAGTCACTATTGTCCCCCCCTCAAAAAAAAAAAAATTTGAAAAAGCTAATTTCAGGCTTCGCATTGCTGCACCTCGTCGGCCCACATTCTTTATTAGCCTCCCATTTAATCTACGTTCTCTGCAAAATTGTCACAATGCAGCCTGCCGGTGAGATTGGGGAAGAGGCTGAATGGACAGAAGCGGAGAATGAAGGCGAATCTGTCCCTTTCAGCGGCGTCAAACCATTCGACCTGCAATAAAACTGTTTTCAAAGCCGACTTGGCAGAGGTCAAATGGAAGATGTCTGCAAATGAAAGCAGACCGACTTTGTCTCCCTCCGGGCGAACTCTTGACAACTTGGACAACTTCTCTTTTCAGCGAGGGCTTCTGGAGGAGGCAGGTCTACACAACTGTCCAGGAGCCCTTCACCCTGTCCTTTATGTGCAAATAAAAGGCATTTCAGATGTCAAGACTGTATGTGGAGTCTGATTGAGCCTGTGAACTTGTTTCCACCACGCCATTGTCTTTTATCCGGTTTGCTGTATTGACATCGAATCTCCCCTCTAGGGCTCGACCTGCAGAAATATCGTCGGAGAGCGTTTCATGACTGTCGAAATAATAGGCCTGCGTTCCTGTGGTGCGCTCAAGCCCCAAGGCTCCAGGTGTTGTTGTATCTATGAACTGTGGATGATAATGACACTTTAGTCACAAGAGCTCACGCTGTGATTACCTCAGGGGTTAATAACCTGACACCTTCACCCACAGCGGAGGTGGGGAGACAACATACAGCTCTTATGTGCAGGAGAGCCACTAAAAAACTTTGGTTTTAAAATATTGCTCGTCAATAACTTGTGTTTCATGGGTGTATTTACATTTACAGTACACTGAACTGAACTAAACTGAACTGTGAAAACTGAAGTTAAGCAGTTTTAATTTACTAGAACTTCACCTTTAGGTTGCTTTGACAGAATCTACATTGTAAAAGTGCTATAGAAATAAAGATGAATTTAACAGTATTTATATTCATTTATGCTTTTCCATTGACTTATTATTGATTTATTATGGGAGTAATCTTTTACACTGTCAGAAATATAAAATCTGTCAATGTGGCCTTACATTTTCAAAAGGTAGCCTACACTTTTGTACCTAATAAGTCCAGATTAGTACCTTAAATGTTGATAATAATACCTAAAACGTACAAAACAAATACATCGTCCCATAACTTAAAGGTGCAAAAGCAACACAAGCTCGTTGTGAAAACGTATCCCTGTATATATTTCTAGAGAGCGTCAATTATGTAGCCAGAGCTTTGTATGGCTTCGGATGCATGTGGATGGTTTTTCTGCTGTTACCCAGTTTGCTCAGTGGCGTGCCACGTACGTTAGCGGACTTGAGATGCAGAGAGGAGATAATCGCGATGAAGGTGTTTGAGTCCAGTGAAGAACAGTTCCAGAAAGCAGGTAAAACTAAAATAAGGGCAAAACATAAATTAATAAATGAATAAAGTAAATAACAGGGTGAGAAAGTTTTAAGATCTAAAAACATGGCAAAAATAAAGCAGCCACAAGGGCTTTTCTTTTTCTGGATTGCTTTTGAAAACACTCTGTTAGGTTTAGGGAAGGGGGTTGGTTGGGTTATTGGTCGGTTATTCAGTCACTTGACAGTGGCCTAGGATTTGCGCGAGAAGAGCAGGCGCAAATGGCACTCCCGAAAATACACAGCACCTTCTGGTGGGTTCGTGGAAACAAAAACTGCAAAAAAAGGGACATATTTCACACTGTCCAGGAATGTATCCAGGGGTTTGTATCAATAATGAGCCTGGATTGTGCAAAAGTCTACCCTAAATGTGCATAATTGTACCTTTAAAGTATCAATATGCACCTGTAAGTTACAAAAGTGTACCTTTTAAAAAGGTAGTGCCTCAATGACAGGTTTTGTACCTTTAATTCTGAAAGTGTACAGTGAAAATTTAGTTGAATATGAAGTAGTCTGAAATAATGTATTGTCTCGGTTGGTCATGTAAATGAAAGTACACAAAAACAGTACACTTTTTTATATTGTGCATATTTTTTTCAAGTTATATTTAAAATATACAATATTCTGTTTTAAACTACTTAAAAGTTTCACTTAAACTGCAGAGTTTCAAATTAGGAGTTTTACTTATCTTTTGTTTTATTCAGTTATTAATTTTTGGCTTAGTTCCTTTATTAATCTGGGGTCACCACAGTGGAATGAAAAGCCAACTTATCCAGCATATTTTTTACGCAGTGGATGCCCTTCTAGCTGCAACCCATCACTGGGAAACATCCATAAACACTCATTCACACACATACACTATGGACAAGTTAGCCTACCAAATTCACCTATAGCACATGTGTTTGGACTGTGGGGGAAACCAGAGCACCCGGAGGAAACCCACGCGAACACAGGGAGAACATGCAAACTCCACACAGAAATGCCAACTGACCCTGCCGAGGCTCGAACCAGCACCCTTCTTTCTTTGCTACCCACTGCACCACCATGACACCCACATTTATTTTAAATTTACTATATAAAAAAGGCCCACTTTTATTGACATTCATGTAGGTTGGTTATGCACTGTAAATCAAATACTGGTTTCCAAAATTCTTCAAAATATCTTCCTATTTGTTCCTGTTTTGTTGAACAGATACAGAACAACAATGGAATAATATGTCTTAGCTGACCTGTGATTGAATCCCTGAGAACAAAATAAATGTTTACGAACAATTAAACATGACATATTAATAAAGTACTGAATTTTGTTTGACATCAGATCATACACTAATGGTTCCTATACGTCCATTTACTGATTATGATGCTTTTGCATTGCTTCAGGAGACTTGTATGGGCCACTTTTATGTCCAAACTCCTCACCCGGACACTTTTTCACAGCAGGAACCGTTTTGTAGTTCCTATAAAATGATTTTTGTTTTTAGACATGGCCACATTATAGAAAACAGGAACATTTTTAGTTACAGGAACACCTTTTGAAACTAAATTTACTCCTACATGTGAAATACATCCCATTGAATTACACTGGCACTGTATTTGAAGTTGTTACAAAACACACATACACATTGAGCAAATGTAATCCAATTTACTGTACAGTATCTTTCACATTTGTATTCGCCATTTTGAGCTTAATACAAACATTATTAAAAAAATTACATATCTTTTGCAGCAAACAGCTTCATTTTCTCATCTCACTCTGAAGATGTCCTCCAGTGATCTGAACAAACAGACAAAAGATCTCTATTCCTGTCCAGCTTCATCCAACCTTGTGTACCCTCACAAAAATACTGTAAAAAGCAGCAATTGTTCCTCGCAGTCCATCTCGCCACTAATGCTCTCAATTAGTCTGCCGTCCTGGTTTCCCTCAGGTGCTCTGAGATTTGGATGCCATCCTGTACGCTTTCTCAATTCGTGGAGGTCTGAAAGTCACTCTTGTCTCTGTGCTTAAGAGGTTTTGTTGAATAGAGCTCTATTTGTACCCAATCAAAGACCACATATCACATCAGCCATTTGAATCACTCAAGAGGCATTAGAGCTATTAGCGCTTGTAAATAAACACCGCTCTCAGGGTTTCTCTCAGGGGAATACCTGCTTTCTGGAGACACAAAAAAAATCTAACTCAGTCACATGCTGTAGTTCCTTGACATTAACGAGGAAGAAAATACAGTGGCAAGCTCTGCAAAGAGCTTTCTGGCTTCTTAATGCGAAGAATTTTTGGGTCAGTGTTAACACACTTCCTTCACAACAATGAATATCGCTGAAAAAACGAGCGTTTATGAGAGATTGATGTGCTATTCATAATCTCACAAACTTAAAACAAAGAGGTCATGAACAAATATTGCAATGTGCTTGGTGAGAGTCAGTGATCTTATATTAGAATTGAACTTAAAATTATATAGTAAATATTGGGGCTGTTGATTTTACCAGTTCATTTATTTTTTAATTATGAATTATTTTGTATGTGCGACATGGTGGCTCAGTGGTTGCCATTGTCGCCTTAAAGCAAGAAGGTCACTGGTTTGAGCCCCGGCAGGGCCAGTTGGCATTCCTGTGTGGAATTAGCATGTTCTTCTCATGCTGGTGTGGGTTTCCTCTGGGTGCTTCCCACAGTCCAAAGACATGCACTATAGATGAATGGGTGTATGGGTGTTTCCCAGTACTGGGTTGCAGCTGGAAGGGCATTTGCTGCATAAAACATATGCTGGGATAGTTGGCGGTTCATTCCACTGTGGCGACCACTGATTAATAAGGGACTAAGCCAAAGGAAAATGAATGAATGAATTATTTTGTAAAATATTAAGTGCATTTAACATACCTGCTCCAGACCAACACTATATTACATGCATATCAGCATTTGATCAATCAATCAATCAATCAATCAATCAATCAATCAATCAATCAATCAATCAATGGAAACACTTTAGAACAATAGTCCATTAGTTACCGTTAGTTATGAATCAACTATCATTAACTAATTATTAATACTCTTGTACAGCATTTATAAATCATAGTTCAACATTTACTAATGCATTATTAATATCCAAAGGCTTGTTAACATTAGTTAAAGTACTGTAAGTTAACATGAACTAACAAAAGGGCACCTAGTTTACTCCTTTTTTAAGATTTAATATTAATATTATGGTTCTTCTGAGTGTGCCAGTTTAGGTTCAGTTTAAAATGTACCCAATCAATCAATCAATCAATCAATCAATCAATCAATCAATCAATCAATCAATCAATCAATCAATCAATCATTCAATCAATCTGTCTGTCATTTAAACCTAAAATTTTGAACTAATGTTTTTTGTAACCAACTTACAACTCAAATTTTGTATTATTATTGTTAGTCATTCTTGTTTTAATTAAATCCAGGAACGGTTTTGAGCTTATCTATTTTGCTATCTATTATCATTCCTTTTATTTCTACAAAATGCTTGAGAAGGAAAGAAGAGTGTAATGAAATCTGAACACAAGTGGGCATGAAAGTCAAGCCAATAAACAAGCCATTATGATCAAATCACTTAGACAAAAATCCACATCTAGAACCCATTAGAAGTCTTTTCCCAGCTCAATTAAATATTGAATAAATTGAGGGTTGTGCTTTATTTTAAAGTACTTGTATTCATATGTGTTCTTAAATGTAATTACATGGGTTAAGATGGTAGTACCTTGTTATTATGCAGTTTATGTAATGACTATGCTAATTACACAGTATGTGCATGTAAAAGAAGACTATAAAATATAGTGCAACCAGATTTTGTAAGACTTTGTACTAAGGTTGTTCTAGTTAATCTAAGTTAATGTATTTACTAACATAAACAACGAACAATGCATTTATTAAAGCATGTATTCATGTTTGTTAATGATAGTTAATGCAAATGAAGTTGTTCATTCATTTGATCTCACAGTGATTATCTAATATTAACAAGTGCAACATTCAATTTTAATAGTGCATTAATAAATGATGAACTATGATTAATAAATGCTGTATTGTTCGATCTTAATTTATGTTATTAAATACATTAACTAATAAAGCCTCATATTAAAGTGTGAGCCCAAATTCTGTATGGATCAGCATCAAACTACAAGTATTCTTCAGTGACGGACACACACACTCTAGAACTTTCCTATACGTCCAGCACACACACAACACAGTACGGCAGATTAAATAGCTGAATTAATGAGAGAACATGTAGTAATCTCACAGCCTCAATAGAAACCTTATGCTGTGACAAGATATGACATTAAAAAAAGCCTCCTGACAAGCCAGCGGTGGAGCCGGTGTCCCGTCTCTCTCATTAGCATATATATGAGAAAAAGTTCTCTCCTCTGCCTCTCACCTTCAGCATTCACAGGTCTTCATCTTCGCTCCAAATAACTCAAAGCAGAGTTTAGACATCTTCCCAAAGTTCGTTTTTTTTTTCTTCTCTTTTCTGTTCCATTTTCTTTCTGCAGCTGTGAAAACAGGTTTTATATGAGAATCGTGGACGCTCAAACTCTTTGTCAACTTTCAAAATAAGAAGTGAAGTTTTATTGAGGCCGTTGTGCTTTGGCAGAATGAAATATTATGAGTCACCATCACTGAGGTCTTGTATACATGAGGGCGAGGACGTGAAATGTGTTGGACCTTCAAGAGGGGAAGCCATTATGTTTCAGCTGTTTGTAATTTGTATATAATCACTAAAGCACATTTATATAAAAGATAATTGATTTGAGTTAGATATTTTTTGGGGGTGTTAAAAATAGACAAAATCTAAGACACTGTAATCATTTCAATAAAAATATTAAAAGAATAAATGGAAAAACACATAGTCATATTACTTTAACAATAACATTACAATTAATTTTTTATTACAATGATTGTAGAATTGTAAAAATGTCCAAAGACGTAACATTTTTTGTCATTCTTAAAGAGATAGCTCACTCTGTAACCAGGGATGTGACACTGACAAAGGTGATAAGGATCCAAATGCAGGGTTTTATTAACAGAATGGTCAGGCAAGCCGTGATCAACACAGGAGCAAACAGATGTATAAGGGCAATCCAGAGTAGAGCTGTAATCAGGCCGTAAAAGTTAGGCCGGATAGGGCATAAGCCCTACAGAATTTGGCCTGAGCCTGACAGGTACGTTTTGATTGACAACTTCATAAAGCCCGAACCTATTTTTAGCCCGACATTATTCAAATGTGCACAGGCACATAGCTTATTTGTCTGTCTGTATATATATATATATCATCTATCAATCTATCTATCTATCTATCTATCTATCTATCTATCTATCTATCTATCTATCTATCTATCTATCTATCTATCTATCTATCTATCTATCTATCTATCTATCCATCCATCCAGCCACCTGTTAATCTATCTATCCATCCATCAGTCGATCCATCCAATTATCTCTCTCTTGACTTCTCTACTTCCCTCACTATTCATACTATTCATCTGTCCATCCTTCCATCGCTCCAGATATTTCTCCATCCATCCATCCATCCGTCCGTCCATCCATCCGTCCATCCCTCTGTCTGTCTGTCTTGCCATTTTCTTGCCATCTGTCAATCCATCCATCCATCTTCGTACCTATCCATCCATCCAAAATCTGACACTGTAATCATTTTAATAAAAAAAAATCTAAAGAATAAATGAAAAAAAAAACGCATTGATATTACTTTAACAATAACTTTTTAATTATTATTTATTGCAATGATTGCAGAATTGTAAAAATGTACAAAGATGTATATTTTTTTGACATTCTTAAAGAGATAGCTCAATCAAAACTCCATTTTTGTAAAGCCTATAACCATTGACATTTGCCACTGATAGTCAATGGCTACCATTTTTTTTTTTAGCTTTCTTTACTAACTACCATTTATACAATTATACACTACTTCTATCATCTACTGATTGCTTAACCTGATTGCTTTTGGTTTCTATTCAACCAAATGCATCTGGACTGAACCAAGTGGTCACAATTACTAACATTACGGAGCTTATATTTCTATTGACACTTGTGAAAATAAATGAAAACTGTAATCTAATGTGGTATTTGCTTCTTTCCTGTCTCTAACTTTACTTGCACGTTTTTATTTGTTATATGTGGATGGAAGAGGTTGAATCAGCTACTAACACACACACACGCACGCACGCACAAACGCAAGCACGCACACACACACACACACACACACACACACACACACACGGTTTTAGGGATTTACAAAGACAGAAATTTGTATAATGACATAGGTATGACCAAGCTGTACTCTATTATACTGGTTTACACGGACATGCCTTGTGTCCTCATAATTCAAAATGCTCTTAAAAATGATACTTACCAGTCTTTTACTTTAAAAATTTGCCACAGGTTTCATGTAAGGGTTGGGTTTAAGAGTAGGAGTTGGGTAAGATCATATAATAAGCTTTTTTACAGTATAAAATACACTACGCCTAGGAGAGTCCTCATAAACCACCAATACCAACAGGCGTGTGTGTGTGTGTGTGTGTCTGTGAGCCAGTTCACTCAGATTCATATGTCAAACTACACTTTCATCCTCCGCCACACAGAACCAATGTTTAAACATGCCTTCACAAACACACCTTAATTGAATAAAACCACAAACCAGCGCTCTGTGGTGTGCTGCTCATTCACCAGTTCTCAGTAATGCATTTCAGAGGCGTCCAGACCTCATCCTGGCTCACTCTGTGGGAACACACACACACACACTGTGAAAAAAACAAACCCTTTCGACCTGAGTTCAAACACCGATTTAATTCAGTGCAAATGGAACAAGCTTGACAAACAGAGGCAAATGCATGTGTAAATCACAGGAGGGTTATATTATGATTCATTTATGCGTCAGGGTTTGGGTTTGGTCCAGGGGAGGCGCAGGTCTGGTTTGCGGGCACATGCTCTCTGCCCACTGAACTAAAAAATATTCGGTCAGCTCACCACTGACCAGAAAAAATGACTCTTTAGAAAAGTTTAAAGAATGATGGAGTGAGTGAAGGGCACAAGTGGGATGAAAAGCTTATGAATGAGCGATCTGGGTGGATGGAGATGCTGATTGGATGCTGTGATTGAATACTGGAGGGTGAAGGGTTCAAACTCGGGGTGCAAATTCAGTCAAATGTGTCAGTCAAATATAACAATATAATCTTTTTAATTTTTCCTCTTCCTCTCTTACTGTTTGTCTGTCCATCCATCCGTCTATTTATAAATCTCCCATCCATCCATCCATCCATCCATCCATCCATCCATCCATCCATCCATCCATCCATCCATCTATCTATCTATCTATCTATCTATCTATCTATCTATCTATCTATCTATCTATCTATCTATCTATCTATCTATCTATCTGTCTGTCTCTGTCTATCTATCTACCTATCTATCTATCCATACATCAATCCATTAATCCATCTATCCATCCATCCATCTATTCTATTCTATTCTATTCTATTCTATTCTATTCTATTCTATTCTATTCTATTCTATTCTATTCTATTCTATTCTATTCTATTAATTTATCCATCCATCAATCTATTCTATTCTATTCCATCCATCAATCTATTCTATTCTATTCTATTTCATCCATCCATCCATCCATCCTATTCTATTCTGTTCTATTGTTCTATTCTATTCTGTTCTATTCTATTAATTTATCCATCCATCCATCCATCCACCCATCTATTCTATTCTATTCTATTCCATTAATTTATCCATCTATCCATCATCCATCAATCCATCCATCCATCCATCCATCCATCAATCCATCCATTCTATTCTATTAATTTATCCATCCATCCATCATATACCCATCCATTCTATTCTATTTTATTCTATTCTATTTTATTCTATTTTATTAATTTATCCATCCATCAATCTATTTTATTCTATTCCATCCATCAATCCATTCTATTCTATTCTATTCTATTCCATCCATCCATCCATTCATTCATCCTATTCTATTCTATTCTATTCTGTTCTGTTCTATTCTATTCTATTCTATTCTATTAATTTATCCATCCATCCATCCACCCATCTATTCTATTCTATTCCATTAATTTATCCATCTATCCATCACCCATCAATCCATCCATCCATCCATCCATCCATCCATCCATCCATTCTATTTTATTATTTATCCATCCATCCATCATCCACCCATCTATTCTATTCTATTATATTAATTTATCCATCCATCCATCCATCCATCCATCCATCCATCCATCCATCCAATTCTATTCTATTCTATTCTATTCTATTCTATTCATTCTTGTATCCATCCATCCATCTGTCTATCATCCATCCATCTATTCTATTCTATTCTATTCTATTCTATTTATTCTTGTATCCATCCATCCATCTGTCTATCATCCATCCATCCATCTATTCTATTCTATTCTATTCTATTCTATTCTATTCTATTCTATTCATGTATCTATCCATCTATTCTATTTATTCTTGTATTCATCCATCCATCTGTCTATCATCCATCCATCTATTCTATTTTATTCTATTCTATTCTATTCATGTATCTATCCATCTATTCTATTTATTCTTGTATTCATCCATCCATCTGTCTATCATCCATCCATCTATTCTATTTTATTCTATTCTATTCTATTCATGTATCTATCCATCTATTCTATTCTATTCTATTCTATTCTATTCTATTCTATTCTATTCATGTATCTATCCATCTATTCTATTCTATTCTATTCTATTCTATTCTATTCTATTCATGTATCTATCCATCTATTCTATTCTATTATATTCTATTCTATTATATTCTATTCATGTATCTATCCATCTATTCTATTCTATTCTATTCTATTCTATTCTATTCTATTCATGTATCTATCCATCTATTCTATTCTATTCTATTCTATTCTATTCTATTCTATTCTATTCTATTCTATTCTATTCATGTATCTATCCATCTATTCTATTCTATTCTATTCTATTCTATTCTATTCTATTCATGTATCTATCCATCTATTCTATTCTATTCTATTCTATTCTATTCTATTCTATTCTATTCTATTCATGTATCTATCCATCTATTCTATTCTATTCTATTCTATTCTATTCTATTCTATTCTATTCTATTCATGTATCTATCCATCTATTCTATTCTATTTGATTAATTAATCCATCCATCCATCCATCCATCCATCTATCCGTCCATCAATCCATCCATCCATTCATCCATCCATCCATCCATCCATCCATCCATCCATCCATCCATCCATCCATCCATCCATCCATCCTGTCCATCTGTCCATCCTTCCATCAATTCAGCTCTTTCCCTATCAAGCATACATCCATAATCCAATTAACTATTCATCCATCATCAGTCCTTCACTGTAGAAAATGCTGGGTTTCACACCTTAGATTTGTGTTGTAACAACATGAAGGAATTAAGTTAACTTATTAGTTTTTACTAACTTAGGTTGATTGAACATAAAACAATTCAGTTGTCCCAAAAAAATGCAAGAATTGTGTTGTTTCAGCTCCTTTAAAACAAGTAGAGCAAACAGCAAACATATTTCTTAAGTATTTAGTTTGTTCACCATCTCTCATCACAATTCATTCATCATATAATTATCAATCTGTCTCTTTAGCTATTATTATAATAAATGTTTTGTTAAGATCGAATGCTTTGAACTCAAAATAAATTTGTCAAACAACCATGAATGCAAATGACATGTAAAATAAACCAAGCGTTTTTGTAAATTACACCCAAGATACACAAAGTAATTCCTATCAAAACACTTTCAGGCTTCAGTTCAAGTGTTTATAGCCTTTAAGCCATGCGGAAAAGAGTAACTGTGGCTGTTCTTTTCCAAATTAGAATTTTTTTTTTTTTTTAACAGTATGGAGCTTTTCGTTTTGCTGAATTTAAAATTGTGATAAATTAATATAACATAAAATTGTATAATATATAGGGTCAGTCCTGGAGTAACCTAAATTCAAGTTCACAATGGTTCACTAATGGATCAATCCTTCAATGATCCTCACAATCTTTTATGATCAAGCTACACAATATTAAGTAAATGTACATTTAAGCTGGAAAAGAGGGCGCTGAATGAATTTATGGAACAAGTGATGTAAGTAGTGGTGTACATACTATTTTTCTTTATGGCCTTGCCATAATAAGCATCATTACACACTCCTCCCAAACTCCCATTAAGAGCTTCATCAGCAGAAAGATCCATCTCCATTTTTAATGTAAGAGTTGCCAATTTCATCAGAGGGATCTTAAAAAGGGGCTGTATCATGTGTTGACAGGACAAACAATGTACTTGGCCATCTTTATCCATGTTTCATCTGTAGCGTCTCTTAAAAGGCAGTAGTATCTCATCTAAAACAAAGTCAGGCAAGGATCAAGCACTACAGAAATGGCATGTCATGAGGGTCAAATCAAATCATGCTTGATCCCGATAAAGACTGTAATTATAGAGTCAGTAATCATTGTAAAAAGAAAAATGAAGACATATTAAATGGTAAAAGAGATATGGTTAGCAAGATAAAGAGCTTGTGGTGAAATAAATGTGTAGGGTCTCATTACACATTTGCAAAAATGAAAAGAAAAAAAAAGTATGTGGATTTACTTGGAAAAATATGATTAAAAAAATAAAAACGAAAATGCTTAAACAAAGAATAAAAATAAAGCATAATAATGAAACACTTAAATAGTTCATAATTTATTAGTAATTAATTAAAAGCAAGCAACAAATGAAAATTTAAAAGTATGATTAATGTTAATTATGATTAATCATTTCAATAAAATTAAAATAAAGAATGAAGTGTACAAATTAAAAAATAAATAAATCTTTAAATAAAATAAAATAATTAAGAATTAAAATAAAATAACAAGTTAATAAATGAATAAAATAAACTACAATACTATCGGGAAAAAAAGTTTAAATATTGAAAATAAAGTAAACAATAAAATAAACTTTTGTAAAAAATATATAAAAAATTATAAAATAAAAATAAATAAATACAAAAATAATAAAATAAAATAGTTGGAAGAGTAATAATTTGTTAATAATTAATAATTAGTTAAAACAAGCAACATGATAAAGATTTTGAATTCGAATAAGATTTAAATAAGGATTGATAAATGTGTACACAATTTTAAAGAAAAAATAAATAAAATTATTAAGAATTCAAATGAAGAATAATGCAAATAAAATCTCTTAAAGTTAATAAATACAATAAGCTACAATATTGTCAAAATACAAAAAAGTTAAACAGTAAATAAAAAATAAACAGTAAATAAAAAATTAAAAATAAATAGAAAATAATAAAAAATAAGAAACAATAAATAAAATAAAATAGTTGGAATAGTTCATAATTTGTTAATAATTAAATAAAACAAGCAATATAATACATTTTTTTAATTATGATCATAATTAAAATTTAAATAAGATTTAAATAAGAAATGATGGATGTGTACAAAATGTATAGGAAAATAAATATATAAATTAAATAAGATAAGAAATTAAAATTTAAATAAATAAGAATTTAAAAAGAATAATACAAATAAAATCCTTAAAGTTAATAAATAAACACAAAGGGCTACAATATTGTCAAAATACAAAAGTAAAAATATTAAAAATGAAGTAAACAATAAAATAAACTGTAGAATAAAAAATAATAAAATAAAATAAAATAAACTAGTTAGTCCTCGATTACATCATACTCACAGAGGAAGCGGAATAGTGTCTATTGTGCTGCAACCTTGGCATTCACAGTGTGTGCCTACTTCCTAAGGATGCAGTGTGTGTGGCAAGACCCGGTAGACAGAAAAAAACAACTTCTATATTATAGAGTTTGTGCTTTTTTTTTTCTAAAGTTCATCTCAGTGGCATTTCAGCTGGTGACCTTCCTCCCTTTCCTGCTACCAGAATACCAACATCAAACACAAAGCTACATGTTTTCCATGTGCACCAGCGCTAATGCAACCAACAAAACCATGCCAATCTCAATTACATACAATGTTAGCATAAACGCCATTGCAAAAATCACATAAATACCGCATCATAACTACTAAACAACATTGCATGTATTTACAGAACACAGAAAAACATTTCTATAGAAACCTTTGACTGATGGACAGCATAAATGGCTTGTTAAATAGCATAATCAAGCATGTACAATTAGAAGAGTCTGAACCAAAAGAAGAAAACAATGATCTCAGTGTTTGAGGTTTTTGAAATTGTCTTGTACATGCATGACAGAATACAAAAAGAACCTCTTTTGTGAACTTAAATGTGGTGATATCATGTTTGTGTCGACGCAAAATAACGATTGTTAGAAAATGGACTAATTGGAAACTGAACAAGAAATATTTTGTGAGAAAAAAGGGAATAAAGTGGATCTCCCTTTCTCTGTAATGACAGCACCTTCCACACCCAGAACAATGGCAAAACACCCCAGAATAAAAAGACTTGGATGATGAAGGGGAGAAAACCCAAACTCCTGCAAGCAATAAAACCTCTATAACAGAGCTGTTTGAGGCGCTGCTAAAGCATTAAGGCAAGCCGCAGATGAGAAAGAAACACCAAACAGAGAAACGCGGCTTCATGCATAATGTTAAATGGCATCATTACTGTCTTGGGTTGCAGGCATTGCAAGTATCCTAAACCTCAAAAGGCCACCAGCGTCTTTCGTTTATGCATTTGGCTGGTGCCTTTATCCCAACATAGACTCAATGGAAATTCTAACTGCAAATGCATGTATCTATGCATATAATTCACTTGGGTTTTCAGCTTATTAATGCACAATATGGCCACAGCCATATCACCCTACAGCCAAGACCGATTATTTGATGATACTAAGCAGGTCTGAGTCTGGTCAGTACCTAGATAAGAGACCAGATGGGTCCTAATGCCCCAGTATAGTGAAGGGGAATCTATACTGCTAAGTGAGCGCTGTCTTTTGGATGAGATGTTAAACCGAGGCTTCGACTCTCTGTGGTTGTTAAATATCCCAGGATGACCTTCAAAAAAGAGTAGTGGTTTAACCCCGGCATCCTGGCCAAATTTGCCCACTGGCTCCTAACCATCCCCATATCATATTGGCTTTATCTCTCTGTCTCCTTTCCACCAATCAGCTGGTGTGTAGTGTGTGGTCTGACGCAATAAAGCTGCCTCCGATTCATCCAGGTAGATTCTGTATACTGGTGGTGGATGAGGACATTCCCCCCAAAGTGTAAAGTGCGTTGAGTATGCGGAAAGGTGCTATATAAATGTAAGGAATTATTATGAATTATTATTATTAGGGGTTGAACCCTGGTGTCCTGGCTAAATTCACTGCAGAGGCCGCTGCCCATCATGGCCTCCCAACCATCCCCATCCACCGAATCGGCTCTATCATCATCTCTCTACTTCCCTATATAGCTGGTGTGTGTTAAGCGCACTGGCTTTGTTGTCCTGTAGCTGCCGTCGCATCATCCAAGTGGATTCTGCACATTGGTGGTGGTGTGGAGAGACGCCCCCTCCTCCATGATTGTGAAGCGCTTTGGGTGTACGGCCATACACGATAAATGCACTATAGAAACACACACACATCATGTCAGTACACAGGCAAATATTAGCCTTAAATTGTAATTGTAGTTAATCTTAAAACATTTCCCACAGTAAGCAAGTTTTTTTTTACTGCATTTCCTAGAATTATTTGTAATAAATCTTAGTTTTTTTTTTTTTGGCTAAAAGAAAAAAAATGAGAATAATCACATTGAACTAAACTACATGTCCCATAACGCACTTCATTCACACACCAGTTTCTACATCCTGAATAGAGCAAACTGCCTCAAACTCGCCTGACAGATGCTAATCATTGGCCTGACATTGCCCAACAATCCTTAATTGCCAAATATATTAACAGCTTGTTCAAGTGAAAAATCCATCACATAAACTAAAAACAAATACTTTTGCAGCTAAATGATTGCATTCAAATGCCAAATTTAAAGGAAGAGAGTTTAGGTTTTTACTAATCTCTCAGGCCCCATTTACACTAATACGTTTTAGTTTTAAAAATGCATAAATAATGCTATGGTTACGACTTCTGTCCACACTACCCCAGAGTTTTCCAGCCAAAGAAAACTGAGTGTTTTGGAAATGCTGAAGAGGCTGTTTTGGTTTTAAAACGCTGCTGCTCTGTGTTAGTGTGGATGGGGAAAACAAAGACATCTGAAAACAAAGGTGTTGCTGCAGACATTTAATTGTGGCTTTTTCTCAATATTAAGTACACAAAGTTCAGTCTTGCATCCTCTCCTTGTAAGTTCAGACTTTGCAAGTTTGATATGGAAATCAAACTCCTGAGGAAACATTGATTAAATCTTCAAATGAAACAGTGTACTTTATAACCTCATTTACATCACCCTGTCTGCGTTGTTTCACTATGTTAACAATAAAATGAAAACATGATATAAGGAACTGCTTATTTTCATTGATATTAACAACTGACAGACACAAAAAAAATGTTGAGGCGTTGTGTAGCTACATATTTATATGACCTCATATTCACTCAATGCATATTTATAACAAAACGGAGCATATAACACAACTGCCTCCTTTCATTCCCATTGACAATACAAAACACCCTCTCTTTTGCCGAATATCAGTTTTAATTATCAATAATGGAAATTATATAACGTACAATAATTGTATATAGAAAATAAAGGCAAGCAATCAGTTAAATGTACAGAATCTGTGTACATGGTTATATAAATTGATAAAAGTTATCTTTGTGATCAGCCAAAACATGTTACCTGAGAACAAGTAATTTTCAAAATACCAGAGTTGTTAAATTGAGACGAGATGAATTAAATATCACATTTAACAACTACAGTGAGATGAGATCTAGCGGTAGATCCTTGATGAACTATCTGACGTACGCTGCTCTCACCTGGAGAGCTGTGCTCAAAGCACCCATTGACTCCCTGAAGCTAAGACCTCCGCATACACTGCAGTGCATGCCAGACTGTGTGTGTGATCACGTGATGTGCGGTTTTAGTGGTGTAGTGTAGACAGAGATCTTTTCAGAAATGCTAACTGAAACGCCAGTGTGGACCTGGATGAACAGCCGACAGGCTTTATAGAGTAGTCCATCCTCTACATATACTGTAACTGCAGCTAAAGGAAGCTGCTCAGTGTCAGCGGAGGCTCTTTGGTCTGGTGTGAATGGAGACCTCGGGGCTCTGGCAGTCAGGAGCCAGGAGGATTAGATGCATTGGAAATGCTTTTGTTAACAAAGCACTGCGACTGTTGACTTAGGCACTTATGCTTGGTTGCGTCAGATTGCTTGCATCAGACCAGTAAATGGCAGTAAGAGGGTATTATTGTTGTCGATGGCACTAATATATGGCGAATACATGTTGATGCACAGCAGCATGTTAATTGTACTTTTTTGTGTGTGTCTCATTTAGTTCCCGTCCCTCTCCGGCCACAGGATGAGAACAAGGGTAGCCGGGTGGGACGCGATGATAATGATGACGTCACAATGAGCTTTCACACTTACATTTGTCTCCAATACACACCCATGCACTGGTCAAATACACAGATTAACCTAAAACCAGCAGGAAACATTGACTATTATAAAGCAGCTTCCTGAAAACACCCGCTTCCTCTCTAAAACTGCTTTGTCAGATCCACATTAATGCAACTTCCCTGCTTTGTCACCTCCGGTGATGCCGGTGCGCACCTAATGATGTCATTTAGTGACGTCACTATCCATGCAATTATATGGTAACGTCCAGGGTGTGAATTACATAGTGATGATTAGGGAACTTTTTGCAAATGTTTGTGTAATACATGCTTCAGTGAATGAAGTGTATGTATTTATTTAAATTATATATCATTAATTAAATCATATTTTCAGTGTTTTGAGGGATATTTAGTGTATTCTGACCAACAGTATCCTCTGATTTGCTATTTTAGAGGTTACTGTAGAAATTAAACAAATTATGCATCATATTTTAATTTTAAGCTTTATGTGGATACAAAAATCTACAGTATTTTGCAAGAAAAGTGTCTTGTGGACAACTATGATGTCTCTTGGTGTTCTGCAGATTGTTAAATGACTTCTTTCATAGACTGATTGGTAAGATTATGCATCCACAATGGTATTAACCCTTAAAAGAGTTGTCAAATGTATATTCATTCATTTATTTTATTTTCGTCTTAGTCCGTTTATTAATCTGGGGTTGCCACAGCGGAATGAACCACCAACTTAACCAGCATATGTTTTACGCAGGGGCTCAAACCAGCAACTTTCTTCCTGCGAGGCGATCGTAATACCCACTGCGCCACCGTGCTGCCCAAATGTATATTTGTATTTTAATATTTAAAATATTAATATTTTTTAAGATACAAATCAGATCATGCTATTTAAAAGGCAGACTCCTCATACACCTTGTTTTGAATGTCCTTCAGGGAGAATCAAGCATTCTTTAGGGTGATCACACCCTCAAGACCCCCTGTATTTCGCAAACTGGTTACCTCCCTTTCGCAAGGTTGCAATGATTTTATCACAAGCAAATATTTGATTCAATCCTGAAATAAAATGAACAAAATCCAAAAATCTGGACTGATGTGAAAATAGATTATAGTGTACTTCCACCAGGTTTTGTGATCAAATTATAATACTAATTTATAAATAATAATGTTTTTCTGACATACAAGATACAATGCAAGCAGCTATAAAATATTAATAACATTTGTGTGAAGTCAACCACTGAGCCGGTAAGCAAGCGAATCATTGATCTGACTTTTTAATACGGTTCTTTTGAATCTTTTAACCCAGAAGATTCTTTTTTAACCTTTTTTAATGTAATTATTTACACAATAGCATATTTCTGACATATAAGGTAACATGCAGGTAGCTGAAAAATGTCATACAGATTTTGTTTTAGATTGATGAAAAGAAATTGATCAATTAATGCAAGTATTATTTTGTTTTTGGTGATTGATTTGTGAAATTTCAAAGGACTTAGAAGCTTTTTCCACATTCACTTTCAATAATATGCTTATCAGGTTTTAAATAAAATAAATATGTTATGTATTTTGCTTCAAAGGACCAATAATGTGAAAACAACTTACAGATTCATTCATTCATTCATTCATTCATTTTCCTTCGGCTTAGTCTCCGATTTATCAGAGTTCGCCACAGTGGAATGAACCGCCAACTATTCCAGCATATGTTTTATGCAGAGAATGCCCCTTCAGTCCCTGTGCCACCCTTAATATACAGATTTCAAATGCGAAACCAAAGTTAAAGACTCTTTAATATAGTAGAAACATCCTCAATTCTTTATTATGATTTTTATTTGTCTTTATTTATGTTATCTTTATTCTCAATTATTTATTAAATCCTTTATTATGATTTATATAACGTAAATGTAAGCATGATTGAATTATATTGTTAGTAATACTTTAAGATGAAAACTCACGTACATCTTTCTAAAAGCGGAGAAACACCAGAAACTCTTCAACTTCTTAAAAAGTCTTCAAAAACAGTTTCTCTTTTAGCTATTCTAACAACAAGGTGAAAACTGCTGAAATGTAATTACCCCAAAAGCAGCCTGCGGCAGAAAGGATATCTGAAAACACAGCAAAGTTGTCAAAGTAACAGAGAATTAGTCAGAATACGTTAAAGTCATAGTGCTGGAAACATGTCTGGGCCTTTCAGTGTTTTAATATGCAAATATAGATATTGTTAGATCTGATTCAATAAAGGGTGTCCCAGATACAGTTTAAATGAAGTCATGGGAGTCGATACAGTCAAAAATGATCAGCCCTTCTGTGAGTTCTTTTTCTTTTTCAAATATTTCCCACATGATGTTTAACAGTGCAAGGAATTTTTCACAGTATTTTCTATAATATTTTATTCTTCTGGAGATAGTCTTTGTTTTATTTTGGCTAGAATAAAAGTAGTTTTACATTTTTTAAAACCATGGGTCAATATTACTAGCTCCCTTAAGCAATACTTGTCTATTGAACAAACCATCATTATACAATGACTTGCCTAATTATCCTAACATGCTTAATTAACCTAGTTGAGCCTTAAAATTTCACTTTAAGATGAATTTTACCTGAATAGCACTTTGAAAAATATCTAGTAAAAAATGATTTACTGTCATCATGGAAAAGATAAAATAATCAGTTATTAGAAATGAGTTATGAAAACTATAATGTTTAGAAATGTGTTAAAAAAAATCTTCTTTCCATTAAACAGAAATTGGGAAAAAACTATAAAGGAGGGCTAATATATCTGACTTCAGCAGAGACTGAATTAGACAGCACTGTGGATGTTTTTAATTTTCACTTTTCCCCTTCACAGACATACTATCCCACCGGTGCTGCTGCCAGGAAATTAGCTAGCATGAATCCCAGCAAACCCCAAGACACACAAACCCTAGTGTGCTGCTTTCAGGATGCTAGGAACCAGGTCAAGACTTGCTCACTTGGGTATACAAATCAGCCATCACTTTTCTTGGGCACCGTTCAGGTGTTAGATCACGGTGCTGGCAGTGGTAAACATGACAAAGCCAGAGAGAAACCAATCTGAAGACACATAAGAAAGTGTTACAGAAAGTGTGAGTTTCTCTGGCCAGACTATGTGTTATTCTCAAACTTTATAGATAAAACAAAGCACAAAAGAGCTTGGTAAATGCTTTATGTTGATTGTTAACCCGGAAGAAACCCACGTGAACACGAGGAGAACATGCAAACTCCACACAGAAATGCCAACTGACCCAGCCGGGGTTCAAACCAGCGACCTTTTTGCTATGAGGCGACATTGCTACCCACTGCACCACCGCACCACCCTACATGGAGGAATTAAATTAACTTATTAGGTTTCACAAATTTAAGTGGTTTAAACATAAACAAGGCAACGCGGTGGCGCAGTAGGTAGTGCTGTCGCCTCAAAGCAAGAAGGTGGCTGGTTCAAGCCTCGCTAGGTCAGTTGGCATTTCTTTGTGGAGTTTGCATGTTCTCCCAGTGTTTGCGTGGGTTTCCTCTGGGTGCTCCGGTTTTTCCCACACTCCAAAGACATGTGGTACAGGTGAATTGAGCAGGCTAAATTGTCTGTAGTGTATGAGTGTGTATGGATGTTTCCCAGAGATGGGTTGCAGCTGGACGGGCATCTGCTGCATTAAACAAATGCTGGATAAGTTGGCGGTTCATTCCACTGTGGCGACCCATGATTAATAAAGAGACTAAGCCGAAAAAAGAAAATGAATGAACAAAAAACAACTAAGTTGTCCTGCTATAGAATTGTGTTGTTTAATTTAAATAAGTAGTTTGAACAAACAGCAAATGTCATATTATGAGTGATTGGAACTGTTAAGTTGATTTAACTTAATTTTTATAATTATGCACATAATTAAATGTACATAAATAACTTTTAATCACTATTTTTTATGTAAAGTCAACTAATTGTATTAAAACCAAGATGTTTACTCCCTATTTTGAGTAAAGTTAACTAATACTTTTTAGTGCATCCTTTCAGAGTAAAAGTAACATGCATAATATGGTGCACCCCTAATAAAATGTACACCATTGGCCTCCCCCAAAAAACTTGCAATGGCTCGGACTGGAATTTTTTTTTGCAGTGATCTTGAAGTTGCTGAGATATATTACAGTACGTGGATGTGCTTTTTACTGAAATGGAATATTAAGTAGGGGGCGAAACTTTCTTTTTACACAACATTCTCTTGTAGCAAACTAATGGTAAGAGGGGCATGGCTAAGAATATGTTCAGAAGGCTTCAAACTGACATCCATGGAGAAGAACCACCACTTCAAACAGAGAAACAAATAGTCAGACTTTGGGCCAATTCCAATTCTACTCCTTAACCCTTCCTAATTCAGTTTGAAGGAGTAGGGCCAAGGGCAAGGGATAGATAACCCTCGATTTTTCAGGACCACACTCGAAACCAAGGGGTAAGAAAACTTCCCACAATACACCATCTACAACGGCAGCATGGCTGCACACGGAAGTAAAGAGATGCACAAATTAGTATTTTTAAGTCATTACGAATTTTTACGAAAAAATGCTAAAATAAAAACCACTAAATTTGGCTAACTATAATCCCTAACAATAACTTCTGTACAGCAGTCCCACAACGTTCTGACACTCGTATACCCTGTTAGAAAAGTCTGGATGCTGGGAATGAGCAGTGTCTGCTATAATGTCTATGTTGTTTTTGTGTGTTTACATTGCTAAATATGGCCATGGTGCAAATGCACAGTACAGTTACGAACTTATTGCCACATTATATCTTTATGACAACATGATATATGCCTACAGTAATTTCCTGAAGATAAACATAAAAAAATAATGCAACTGGAATAACTAGAGCAGTCACCATTGTTGATCTCATATAAAGCAAGAGATCACGATGACATATGATGATGTGTGCAGGTGCTGTAGTGCTGTCCCATTTCTTATGTGTAAATATTGAAGCCCTTCCCTCTTTTGTAGGGGTAGAGATACAAAAATATAATTGCAATTGGGCCTTTGATTAAAGATTACCAAAACAAAATATTTTTAATTTTCCCAGATGAATAGTTTACCCAAAGAATAGCATACACTCTTAGAAATTAAGGTACGGAAGGCGTCACTGGGGCAGGACCTTTTTAAAGGATACATATTTGTACCCAAATTGTCCACAGTGGTACCTAAAAGGAGCATATTAGAACTCAAATGTACCTAAAAAGTACCTTTGAGGTACCATTATGGACCCTTCAGGTACAAATATGTACCTTTTGAAAAGGTACTGCCCCAGTGACAGCTCCCATACCTTTATTTCTGAGAGTATAGCACTAGCAAAATAAACATAGAAACTTTTTAGCACAGACTTTAATATTTCCCCCTTATATTTCTTTATTTTGTTCTGTTGCATGCCAAATTTGTTGTGCTTCTTATGGCATTTAAACTAGCTTTAATCAAACCCGAATGATCAAACTCCCTGCAGTGACATCAAAGGGCTGTGCATTGGTAAATGGCTCTTCAAACTGCGAGTGAAGACAAACAGATCTGTTTTGCTGGTGTTAAACAAAGAGCCGTCAGATAAAATCTCAGCAGACGAGATGACATGCATAGAGGATGAGGGCAATCCGCAAATGTGGTCTGGGTGGTATTTGGGAGAGCTCGCGTGAGTGTATGTGTTTTCGTATGAACGCTGAGGGTCTTTTCCGTCACTAATGCTCATGTCGTGCATTCCTCGCCCCCCTGTCCCCAAAAGATCATGATATAACACACATGCCGGGTCCCACCCTGCCCTTTTGTGCGACTGCATGCAATGTCCTCTGGTATCTTCTCCTTAACCTGGATCCTCTCACGCTAATACCACTGTGAGAGATATAGGTGTTTGCAAATGTCCCGGCAGCTTATCAGATCCGACGTTTGACTGGAAGGAGTCTTTGGGAAATGCAATTTACCTGGTCTCCACCCTCAGCTTATACTCTCTCTCATTTGTAATAATTGGCCACTTCCTTTTGACTTGTGGTTCTGTCATTGTATTGTTGTTTTATCCTCTCATTGTCAGTGTTTGGCATTAAGGTTTTGAGGACAGTACGACCCGGGGCTGTATACAGGAGGGATTTGTTCTATTGTTGTTTACAGTGTTTGAATTACCCTGAAGAAAATCAACAAAGGGCGTCTTTCATCTCGTATTGTTGTATTGAGGGCCCAGTTTAGCTTGTTTACTGACACATAGACGTGGGAAGGGATTTCCTGTAACTTTACCTTTTATAATGACTCAATAAACACATGAGTTTAAAAGACGTTACTGAAAGGTGTCTTCAATGTGTATATTGAAATTAACAAATGATGTGCTCAGTTTCCTACAGACAAAAGGTATGCTTCACATTGTGTGATTTCTAAAGCAGAGGTGTCATCTTAAAGACCTGATTTACTTCACGAGAAATCACTGAACAAACTGGTGTGACCAGATCAGATGTTTTCTGAACTGCTGTCATTTTTGTTGAATGTTTATTCTGTTATTGACAAGTAAGAGCACGGCATATATTTAAATATTAACCTGCATGTAGCTCTCAGCAGGTGTTTCAAACTTCTATCCCCACCCAAGCAAAGAATGGGGAAAAAATCATCTTAACTGTTTGAAGGCCTGTTATAAATAAAAAAGACTTGGTTACAAGACGTTCAGAAAATTACCTGTAGAGACGTGAGTGTAGGTTTAGCAACTGCATAGTAATGTGCTAAAGACAAGATGGGTGGATGGATGGATGGAGGGAATGACTGGAATGAATGGATGGATGGATGGATGGATGGATGAAATAACTGATTGGATGGACAATGGCAAAATGATAGATGGAATGACAGATGGATGGATTGAATGATGGCTGGATTGAATGACTGAATGAATGGATGGAATAAATGGATGGTTGGATTGAATGACAGGATGGAAGAATGAATGGATGGAGTGATAGTATAGATGGATGGATGGATGGATGGATGGAATGATTGAATGACTGGATGGATGGATGAAAAGACTTAATGACTGGATGGATGGAGGGATGGATGGATGGATGCATGGATGGATGGATGTATGGATAGATGGAATTATTGAATGACTGGATAGATGGATGGATGGATGGATGGATGGATGGATGGATGGAAAGACTGAATGACTGAATGGATGGATGAATGGAAGGAATGGATGGATGGAATGATGGATGGATGGATGGATGGATGGATGGATGGATGGATGGATGGATGGATGGATAATTGGATCGATGGAATGACAGGATGGAAGAATGGATGGATGGAATTACAGGATGGACGGATGGATGGACAATGACAGATGGATGGATGGAACGAAGGATGGATGGAATGATGGATAGATGGAATAACTAAATGAATGGATGGATGGAATGATGGATAGACGGATGGAATGAGGAATAGATGGATGAATGGAATTATGGATGGATGGATGGAATGACAGATGGATAGATAAAACAATAGAGAAATGAATGGATTGTTAGAATGTTGCATGGATGGATGGATGAAGAAATGGTATAACAATGGAGGAATGGATGGAATGATAAACAGATGCATAGGTAGGTGTGTGAACGTATGGAATGACATGGTGGATGGATGGATGGATGGATGGATGAATGGATGAATCAACAGATCAATGACAGGATTGATGAACACGGAAGGATGTGTAGACTGATGGATGGATGGATGGATAAGGAAGAAATGGTAGAACAATGGAGGAACGGATGGAAGGATAGAATGGTGCACCCGGAGGAAACGCACGCCAACACAGGGAGAACATGTAAACTTCACACAGAAAAGACAACTAATCAAGCTGGAACTTTAACCAATGACCTTCTTGCTGTGAAGCGACAGTGCTAACCACCGAGCCACTATGTCGCTCTTCATATATTTACATAACGTACATAAGTAATGTCTAATTGCAAAATGATATAAGCATTAGCCATATTGTAAACCAGGACTTTTGCACTGCTCTGATTCCATTTAAACTCTCGGATCATATTTTCCAAAGGCGCATTTTATTTTTAATTCAGCTGATACAGATAAGTCAAGCTGATGCACATTATTCTGGATATTATGCTTAATATTATGTTTTATTGATGCCACGTTGAAAACATTCTGACAGAAAAAAATCGCAACGTTCTGTGGTGATCCTACATCACTGTAATTCACAAAGTATTTACAGGGAGGGATTTCAGATCGTTTTAACACATTTTAATTTGAGAAAACATCAGAGAAGCCTAGGAAAACTCCATATGAACTCTGAAAATGCATAGCTTAAAGTTTGAAAGGAGAATTTCCTCCCTGCCTGCGGAAAAATCCTGTCAACATCATTCCGCTTGTGTTGTTCGCAATGCACAGATCTGTCCATGTCAAGGTCAGACCAGCCCGTCTAATCAAGCTGTGTGCCAGTTAGCGATCAGTGCCAAGCTGCCAGTGTTGAGAAGGCATACGGGTGGAGATGGCATGATGCCCTTAAGCAAGGCGGATTTCTTGAAAACAAGTTTGTTCGGGTTCATTCGGAGGTTCTCAACCCGTTGGCACTCTGTCTATGAGTGATGTTTCCTATAATAAGACGACACGTAATAATGAACATGTTAACACTGGCAGATCCAGATTGAATCAGAGATTAAAGGAAAGCTTAACTTTATAAAGTGTCTTCTACTTAAAGGAACACTCCACTGCACATTTTATAAGTCAACAGTTGGGTTTTACCATTTTTAAATCCATTCAGTCGATCTCCGGGTCTGGTGGGAGCCCTTTTAGCTTAGCTTAGCAAAGATCATTGAATCAGACCGTTAGCATCTCCAAATAAAAAAAAAAAAAGCTTTATTAATTTAAAGCTGGACTCTGTAGTTACATCGTGTACTAAGACCAATGGAAAACTTTTGCTGCTTGTTAAAAATACTGATTTAACATAAGCTGACACAACACAATTCCTGAGTTTTTTTTCACTTAATTTTTTTAAGTTCAATTAATTTAATCATTAATAGCTGTTATTATGTACACTACATTCAACTCAATTCAAGTTTATTAGTCTAATGTTTTTCTCAATAATCATTGTTTCAAAGCAGCTTTACAAAAGGTGCACATTATTGCATTACAATCAATTTCAAAAAGTTAAAGTTATAATAACAAGATTTATATGAGCAATATCACACGAGTAGCAGCCGTATAACTGCTGCAAGTGTGATATTGTGTTTATACAACAGTTCGGCGGCATAATCGTGTGTATAAAAAAGAAAATCAAACACAGAGAAACTCAAAACCGTTTTGTATGAGGAACTACTTTCTTCCATCATTCCTTCACATCTGCAGCTAACGTCAGAACAGCAGAAACTGTTGCTCATTCACCAACGTCCCTTTAAAGCTAGTGTTTGAATGATTCTCTAGGGTAATGTCTAAAGTGAAGACAAAACAGCTGATTTCAATCACATTTTAAGACTATAAGGTTGAACAGCATGAAATGCCATCAGTCTACGGAGATTTCCGTATCCCAATATTACTATGGTATAAATACAACACTGCAACAGAAAAGAGAGAGATCAACTTAGAAACTCATATACTTGTTTAATAATGATCTACAAAAAAAAAACACCTCAAAGGTACATTATGTTGTCCAGCAGCTGCAATATTTGTCAAACTGTAAAGTGTCCTCTACTTGTTGCTGTATGTGGGTGGAGTAATACACAAGGGTGAAAGGTTAAGAGGCTGGACGAGTGCTGTTACTTGCAGAATATCGGACAGTTATCAGCCAATCAGATTCAATAACCAGACAGAACTGTTGTATAAAATAAGATTATGATAACAAGATATATAATAAAATATATGATAACAAGATACATATAATAAGATTATAATATCAAGATAGACACGTGATCTGGTCCACTCCAGATAGTTTACTTCGGAATTAACATCATAACAACTGTGTCTCTGTACAACATCATGCCTCCCACTCTCAATATAAATTTTGCAGAAGAGTAATGTACTTAACTGATTTGTGTTGGGAAAACATGAATACATTGTGTGGAACCCTGCATTTTTTACAGTGTAGGAACTATTCTCTCTTTCTGGCATAAATCAACTTTGTTGCCGTACCATGGCTGCAGCAGGCACATTGATCCTTACCATTTTTTAAGTTATATGCTAATGGTCTAATCCAATGATTTATGCTATACTATAGGGCAGCACGATGGCTCTGTGGTTAGCCCTGTCACCTCACAGCAATAAGTTCACTGGTTCGAGTCCCGGCTGGGCCATTTGGCATTTCTGTGTGGAGTTTGCTTGTTCTCCCATGTTGGTGTGGGTTTCCTCCAAGGACATGCACTATAGGTGAATTGGGTGAACAAAATTGGCTGTAGTGTATGAGTGTGTTTGTGAATGTGAGAGTGTATGGATGTTTGCCAGTAGTGGGTTGCAGTTGGAAAGTCATCTGCTGCATAAAACTTATGCTGGAATAGTTGGCGGTTCATTTTGCTGTGTCAACCCCTGATAAATAAAGGACTAAGCCGAAGGAAAATGAATAAATGAATACTATGCTATGCTAAAAGTGCTAACACCAGACCATGCTATCTAATTGGAGCTGTAAAATTTGCATATTTCCCCAAAAATTAGAGTGTTTGTTTAAACTCTTGAAAAAGCAATATGCTTTTATAGCAAACACATTAATAAATGAAAATTTGCAGTCTGTTTACTGTTTAACAAGAAGGTCGCAGGTTCGAGTCTCGGCTGTGTCAGTTGGCATTTCTGTGTGGAGTTTGCATGTTCTCCCTGTGTTTGCAAGGGTGCTCCGGTTTTCCTCATGAGTCCAAAGACATGCGCTATATGTGAATTGGATAGGCTAAATTGCCCGTAGTATATATGTGTGAATGAGAGTGTATGGGTGTTTCCCAGCGATGGGTTGAGGCTGGAAGGGCATCCGTTTCGTAAAGCATATGCAAGATAAGTGGACGGTTCATTCTGCTTTGGCCACCCCTGATTAATTAAGAGACTGAGCCGAAAAGAAAATGCATGAATGAATGTTTACTGTTTTAGTTTTGTATCATTAGTTGTGCCTCTGACTGGGAGCCATTGCTGTTGAATATAGTAATTATGTTTATATAAACCCATCCGGGAGTACAGCATGTTCCCTACTCAATACAAAGAATAGAAAAAACCTTTCATATTACAAGTAATTTCATAATTGTGGTTATTTACTCTTGCAAATGGAACATTTTAGATTTTAATTAAATACTTTACAAGCTTGTTGGTAGTCTAAATATGTCTAAATATTTAGTTTTTCTTACTGACAACTAGCAAAAAAAAAATTATTAATTGAATTTTTTAAATTTTTTAATTAAAGAGAAAACCAGAGAAAGAATGAAAAAAGGAAGGAAAGACCAAAAGAGTTAAAGGAAACAGAAGAGCAAAAGATAGAAAAATTAAACTAAAGAAAAGCATAGATTGAAAGAAATTAAAGCAAGCATAGTAAAAAAAAGAAAGAAAGAAACAAACAAACAAACAAACAAACAAAGAAATAAACAGAATAAAACTGAATAAATTAAAGACGATAAAAATAGAAAATAACAAAAGAATGGAAACAGAATAAAACAAATGAACAGAATGAAACGGAAGAAATGGAAGACGATACAAGAAAAAATGACAAAAGAACGTAAAAGGGAAGACAGAAAGGGCTCTATTTTAATGATCTAGGCACAAAGTTTAAAGCGCAGACGCAAAAGCATTAAGGGTGTGTCAAAATCTTTGGTATTTTAAGGATGGAAAAACATGCTTTGCTAGGCGCATGGTCTAACAGTGTTGTACTTATTATCATAATGAGTTATAGGTGTGTTTTGAGAATAACATTAACTTTTTAAGTGGAAAAACTGAACACTTTACTAAAGAGAAAACAGTTAAACAGAGCATCTGCAGCGCAAGAGTGGGAGAATGAGCCTCCTTCAATCAGCCTTTATTTTCACTTTCTCTTTCTCTGTTGGATAAGGAAATGGTGTTGTACGCACAGACATCCATAAGCCTACATATTTAATTTAGTTTGTTAAGTGCAAATATTTGTTTCAAAACTATTTCTAAATTCAGTTCTAACTTCCATTAATTATGAACAATAATAGTCAAGTGTGGTTTTTATATTTATGTAAAGTAATATTTTTTGTAATATTTTATTTCTTTAATTCTTTTCCATTTGTAAAGATACTTGCGTATTGCTGTATATCCTGCCTGTTTTAAGCAATGTGTAAGCTCTGTTCTGAACTTTAGACTTGCTTTCAGCTGGTCTATTGCACAGTCTATTTTAGGGTGCTTTCACATCTGTAGTTCGCTTCATTTGGTCCGGACCAAGGGCAATGAATGATACATTGTTGCATTTTTCTGCCGTCCTTGGGTCACTTTTACACCACACTGCTGGCTTTGGTCCGAATCAGTTGAAATGAACCAAAATGCATTCATCTGACAAAATCCACATCTCTCATTGGCCAGATGTTGTTGAACATACTTCCTAAACTGCTTATTGGTCAGAATGCACGTGCGGAAAAATGCCAATGAACTCCCGCAAGTAAACAAAACCAGCAGACACAAAATGTCGTTTTTACTCTGGAGGGACGACTGCGCTGACTGATTGTATGCCTGCTTTAGACAAACTATACATTTCGAGAATGAAGTGCGGCTGCGGCTGGAAAACAGTGTTTTAATGCATCGCTTGTCACTTCAGGGGGAGGCGTGAATTATTTATCTAAAATGCGATATAGTCATCTTGCGGAATATTACCAACGATCCATCAGGTACTGTTTTCTCTCTCTCTCTCTGTTGGTAAAGTGCTGTCAACAAATATTTTTCCTCCATATCCCATAATTCACAGCGCATCGGCCTACAGCAGCTGGATTGGTCCAAAAGTCGCAGTATTTTTTGCGGTTGGACCTGTTTTAGTAAGAATCTTATTCTCACCACAAATGAACCACTCCAGGGTTTGTTTGAAAGCGTACCCAGACCACCTCTTCAAGCAGGTCTCGGTACGCTTATTTGGTCCGCTTTTGGTGCGTACTCGAGTACGACTGCTGCATTCTCACCTGCCCAAACGAACCGCACCAAAAGGGAAAACGAACTCTATTGTGATTCAATCGAACTAAATAAGGCAGGTGTGAAAGCACCCTTAGTTCCTCAAAATAGTAACGCACCAACAATGCGCCTTAACACACCTCTTTTCTAGACCAGCACACTCATGAGTTCCCAAACTGGCACAGAGTGGTGGAAAACATGAAAATTAGGGTTGAACTGTTCTGAAAATAGCAATGTATATGATAGGGCCAGAAGAATGAAAGAAAGAAAGAAAGAAAGAAAGAAAGAAAGAAAGAAAGAAAGAAAGAAAGAAAGAAAGAAAGAAACAGGATTTAAACTGAAGAAATGGAAAACGATAAAAAAGAAAAAAACAAAATGATGAAAATGTGTAGAAAGAAAAGAGAAAGAAAGAAAGAAACAAACAAACAAACAAACACAATGAAACTGAAGAAATGAAAGACAATAAAAAGAAAAAATAATAGAGTAAAAAGTGAAGAGTAAAAAAGCAAACAAAAGTAAGAAAGAGTGAAAGAGAGTGAAAGAAAACAGTAAGTGAAAGCATTTAAAATTACTGAGGTAAATTACTAAGTTTACAATTAAAAGAGTAAAAAAAGAAAAAAGTAAAAGAAAGCGAACAGAAAGAGTGAAGAGAAGCAAAAAAATGAAACACTTTAGATGTCTGCCCCCTAGTCCATTGTTTGTTAAAGGATGGCATGCAAAACACACAGAATTAGTTTAAGATGAGCTTAAAGGGAGAATATGTGTATGTGTGTTTGTGTGTGTGTGTGTGTGTGTGTGTGTGTGTGTGTGTGTGTGTGTTCCCTGCTGCTCTGTGCTGTTGTTATTTACATGAGAATCCTCCACAGGAGCCCGAGGCTGTGATGGAGCATTATTTAAGGCAGATGTCCTGCGCTCAGTCCTCACTAATCAAAGCCTTTAACTGGCGTTTGTCCCGCTCACATGAGGACCTGTTAATGCTTCTCTCCCCGTGACACACTATCTGAAGCTTTGTTGACTTCGGTGTTTAGTGTGACAAGTGTTACTGCCTGAGGAGCTACTGAAATAAAGTCTGACCCACTGACCCTTAACTCTTCCCTCTTCTCAGGCATCTTATAAAAGTAAGTGACAATACTAGAGAATGTGCTAAAACTTTATCTTTTCATCGAAATACAACTTTGAATATCAGAATAAATACAAAAAGACTTTTTCAGAAAGACAACGTCATGAAGTTAAAATGTAAACATTAGGCTGGTGTTAAATCATGTTTTAAACAAACCCCCCTCCCCCCAAATTTTTATGACTTTTACCATTTTTGTCAAAACGTTTTTTAACAATAAATAATGCCTAAATTTATTTCTTTATTTCAAATAAAATAAATAAACAAATATATATAAATATAAATAAATATAAATAAATAAAAATCAATACAAATAAACAAACATAAATAAATAAAAATCAATGAATAAAAATAAATAAAAAAATAAACAAACAAATAAATGAAATTCATAATATAAAATAAAAATAAATAAATATGAATCTTAATTAAAATAAATAACATATATATTTTTTTTCAGATAAAATAATAAATAAATATAAATAAATAAATAAATAAATAAATAAATAAAATAAATAAATAATTAAGAATGATTAAATACAAACATAAATAAATAAAAATTAAAAGTAATTAATTAATAAAAATAAAGTAAAATTTAATGAATAAAAATAAATAAAAAATAAACAAAATATAAAAATAATTTAATAAAAATAAACAAAAATAAAAGAAATAAATATAAATGAGTAAATATAAATAACAATAAATAAATATAATTTAATATAATTTAAAAAATTACAAATAAATAATATAAATATAGAATTATAAATATATTATACAGTGTATATTTATACGTCGCTGTGTTTATAACAATTTTAACTTAAATGACACAAAATAAGTACAAATGTTTTAGGTTTATTTAGGCTGAAGTGAATTAAATGTGACAACTACATTCAAATAAATGTATTTATGTGAAACATTCAAATATTTAAAGTGATAATCAATTATTTTAAAAATAACGCTATTTAGAAATCAAATGTATCTGCATCTTTTACAAAGTATTACATATTGCAGCTTTTGTTCCTCTTTTACTATCTTACAAACTCAAATAATAAATGTATTTTTTAAGCTCATAAATAAAACAGTTGAAAATCAATATTTAATGACTTTATTAAATAAAAATCTATGCTATTTAGTTTACTTAAAACACATGAATACTTACAATTCACTACAATGCATCTAATTGCCTTTAACATCAGCTGAAACTCAGAAAGCCTTCCTAAGATGGAGTTATTTCAAGATATGTGAGGAGAAAGAAGTAATAATGCATAAATTGAAAAAGCGAGTCTCCTTCCTTCCTCTCCATCTTTCTCTCCCTAGAGGATTCCAGCAAAAGGAATAGTTGATAAAACAGAAAAAGACAGAAGGCGACTGCTGGCTGTCTGGAAGTCCTGCCGAATGGTGAATTAGTAATAGAGAAGGCTTGTTGGTTTGCTTTGAGTGTGTTTGTGCATGCAGGTGTGCAGATTTCTCTTTCTCTTACAGTCTCTCAGGTGCTTCTCCACTGACAGGCAAATTTATTCGAGAATATGCTGCCAAAAAATCCCCTCCTACAGTTAATATCAATGCCTCAAGTACATTTCAATGAACTGGGCAGAAGAATCAAACCTGGATAGACACCAGAAGCACTGTCTGCCTGTTTAATTAGGCTTGAGCCAAAACAAACATTTGTCCAATTTAAAAAGTGTAGTTCACAATTATAGACATTTGTTGGTAATTAACTCATCCCAGATGTAGGACACTTTTTTTGTGCAGTTTTTTTTTTTTTTTTTTTTTTTGCAGAAACCATGATGCTTATACAGTAGTAAATCTTAAAATACAATGTAATATTCGTGATTTTTACTTGAGTATGGTCAAATGGCAGCTAAATTATTTTTAAAGGAAAATACAAAAGAAAAATGTAACTGTACTCTGACTACAAGCATTTAAAAACAGGTATGAACAAACAACTTCATTTTTGGAATATGATTAGTAATCCAGATAACATGTAATTCGTTATTAACCAGCACTATTGTGTATACGTTATGAATGAGTAATGAAAAATTAACTGGTGAATCAGAGTTCTCAGAACTCATTTGAAGAAAAATAATCCATCAGATTCCCCAAAGTGCCAAGGCTGTGGATCAAATATAATACTTTTGTAAACAATGTTCAGTTTTTAGAACAGACTGATCAAATTTAGTTTTGTCTAAATAGGTTTTTTGAATCTTAAAATACCATTAGACACGATAAACCTGCAATTTATTAATCACAAAAACCAAAAAAATAAAAAATAATAATAAATATATATATATATATATATATATATATATATATATATATATATATATATATATATATATATATATATATATAAATAAAAATATATATATATATATATATATTTATAAAAAAATATAGCAATATCACACGAGTAGCAGTGCAATATGTCTGTATATCGACACTGGTGGGAGGAGTGTGTTGGCTCGAGGCTGCAGGCCGAGTGCCTTAAGGCTGATTTATACTTCTGTGTCAAACGCTGGCGTATGCTACGGCGCTGACGTATAGCCCTTCGCCGTGGCCGTCGCACTGACGTGCACCTCTCAAAAAATGTAACTACACGTTGCAACAACGCGTAGTGCAAGCTCTGTGATTGGTCGGCTTGGTAGCACTGACGAGTCTGTGAGGGACCGAGAGCCGCGCGAATGGCGCAAGCGATTGTTTACAAGTGTGGAGTCCCGTGAAGGAGCTCCGGATGGAAAGTTTTGTTTTGTGTTTACCTCATAGTTAAAGTTGTTGCACGTCCGCCGGTTCCTGCCTTAAAATGAGCGAGTTTGAGTCACTTGTACATCTAGGAAGTGTTCAGGAAAAGCAAAACAGAAGTGAAGAAACTCGACACAGAGGAACATTAACACCTCACTGCCAACTAGCGTTTCGGAAGTGTTAATGCAGACCAACAGAGACAGCGCGCAGAAGTATAAATGCACAGCTACGCGCGTTGCCTGCGCCGTGAGTTACGCTGGTCACTTGACGCAGAAGTATACACCAGGTTTCAGGCCGTTCTCACACTATGTACAGTTGCCTTGAACCGAGCCAAAGCACGCTTGGGCCTGGGCACGCTTACGTCATCAATGCTGCGCTGTTCAGTGAGCACTCTCGCTCAGCACAGAGATTCTCTAGTTATATCGTTTCAGTCGTTTGATATGCAGTGACATGCAGTCAAATATTTCGCCAAACAGTCTTTAGGGATGCGGGGACAAGCAGTCAGATATTTCGCCGAGCAGATCAGCCACTTTTGACGCTCATAAACAGTCATAAAGCCCTCGTGCTGCAGGAATGAGGAGGTCTGCTGAAGGTGCTCAGCTGTCGTGCAGTGAGGAGTTTGAGTCTTTAATAATCTACAGCAGTTTGTGTTTACTGAACAGTAAGAATGATTAATTATTCCATATGAAACAGTCCCTTAAAAGTCAAAACAGTAGGCTTTTCTTGAGATGTGTAAGAAACTAGTCCTGCACACATTGGTCTTGAAATACATACCAAATGTCTTTAGATGTCCCAACTGTAGTATATGATGAATAACTGAGTCCAATCCGTTTACTTATCAGAAAAAAATTCACACTCAATATATAACAACCTCAAATGTGCACAATTTTTAAAAATAATTTAATGACTGTGTGTCAATCATTCCTTACTTAAATCTTGGATGACCGAGGGTACAGTACACTTCATTCACTATCCCTTTAAGAGCTGTATTTGTCTCCTGCTCAGTTTGTATCCGCCACTTATACTAGACAGCTGTACTGTCTGCTCATCTGCCAAATCAAGCTAAACTGACCATGAACAAGATCACTAGAGAGAAATCTGCTGACACTCAGTATTGTCAGTGCCAGTGACCAGCTAAAAGAGGACTGAGATGTGATTCATCATGTCTTTTGAAAGGACATTGGCTTGTCTGCATTCAGGCCAGGCTGGTATCACTTCTTTAAATACTTCTATCTTCACCCTGAACCCACGGGAGCATCAGGTGATCGTTAATGACCTGCTAAATTCACATCAGCATGGGTTTCATACTTAACTAACAGTAAATATGAGCTCTATCGATGTGGACAACTTAATATGTTTAATACAGTAGCATGTATTTACTGTTACTCTGTAAAAAATGCTGGGTTCCACACAATTGATTTGTGTTGGGACAACATGAAGGGATTAAGGTAACTTATTTGTATTTACAATAATTTATTTACAATTTACAATAATAGGACTGAACTTAAACCATCGATAAGTTGAGTTGATGTTAAATTATAATGAATCCAGCTAAATGAATGTTAGGTGTAATATACAAGTTATGTTCAGAATGAAATGAAATATTTGCATATTGCTTTTAGTGTCCAGTTTAACGACAATTGTGTTTTATAAATAGTATGTGGAAGGATGCGTAGTATGCGACAGTAAACATCTGAAATAATTGCTTGCTATGATCTGGACAATTCCTTTATTTTAAATGCTGCACAGCTTATTTTTTACAAATTATACAAATATTCTGTTAGCCAGCACTCACTTTTGGGGATTTACACCTACCTAACTTTACATAGTAACAATATTTGACCTATAACTATAAACATAACCTATAAGCTATAAACATAAATTAGTTATCATTGGAAAGAACACACTTTGGGCTTTAATATAGTAAGTTTCATGCTATAAAATATTAAAAGTTATACATTATGAAGTAATGAAAAAGAAAAATTATACGATGTTCAATATTTGTTTTTTTTTTATATAGAAACACGAGAATATTAAAATAATGTCCTAGAAAAAATATGCCTTGAATGCCAAGTTTTTATTTCAAATTTGATGAAGATGCATGCAAAATAAGATTCCTGTAAAGAGTTTTCTGAGATTATATCAGTGTCCTTTTTTCCTCACCGTCAGAGGCACTTTCTGAATAATGACCTTCCCAAACTAAAGCAGTAACAGTTGCTGAATAAGTTGGCCTACATTCACAGTTCATGTGTCTTTGGAAAGAAGACACTTTAGGCTTTACTATCCATCACCTAGAGTTTATAATGCTCAAAACAAAAAGAGGTTAAACAAAGTTTTTTTCTATCATCATTATTATTGATGTTATTGTTGTTATTATTATTATTACTATTAATATTGTGCATACATGTCCTACGTTTAAGTTAAGTAAATTGTAGAAGTGATATATTTGCTGTATTCTTTGATAAAGTAAAATAAACAATATTATTTGTTTAAATACATAAAACATATATTAATAATAATAATAATAATAATAATAATAATAATAATAATAATAATAATAAAAATATTAATAATTTATTATAAAAAATGTATTAAAGATAAGTAGTAGAATAATGATAATATTAATAACAAAAATAATACTAATAATAATATTTATTTTTATTAATATTATTATTATTATTATTATTATTATTATTATTATTATTATTATGCATGTCTTAAGTTTGAGTGAGCAAATTGTGGAAATTATACATTTTCTGCATTCTTTGATAAATTAAAATAAACAATATTCTAAATCATTACATAATAATAATAATAATAATAATAACAATAATAATAATAATAATAATAATAACATTAATAATAATAATAACAATAATAACATTAATAACAATAATAATAATAATAATAATAATGATGATGATGATGATGATGATGATGGTGATAATAATAACAATAATAATAATAATTATTATTATTATTTCCTACTTTTATTTCTACATTATAAATTGTTATTATTATATAAAGATAAGTCACAATAACGTTGTTGTTTTTGTTGATGCTACTAATAATACTTGTAAAAAATAATAACAATAAAAACAAAGACAAAACATTAGTACTGACCCTCTTTTCTGAACAGCCCTGTAGCAAATAAAAAGTTCACGTCTAATGTGTCCAAGCAGCCATTGACACCTCAGTGTTTGACTGAAGAGCTCAGCGTTTACTTTCCACACTTCAAAGACGCTTAATGGCTGTTCATTTACGGCCTCTTTTACTAAAGAGCAGGACATAATTCTCTTATAAACCATCATTATTCACAACTCTGTCATCTCTCATGCTCTGTAGACACGTCTGAACACTAATGCTCCCTGTGTGTGCTTGTGTGTCAGCTGCTGACGGTGACTCTAACAACACAAACAAACAAATACACGTTTAAAGAAGCAAGGTCACTATCCAGTATATGCTCAAATTCCTGACAAACAACCTTGAAAAGAATTGAAAGTATTTAAGTATAAATTTAAAGTTTAATTATAATTAGGGCGCACTCTCACTATGCTATTCGAACCATGCCCAGGTGCATTTCCCCGTTGGTTTGAGAAGTAAGAGTGCTTTGAATCAGGCTCAGGCACGGTTGGAAGAGGTGTGCCAGAGCACGGTTCACTTGAGCCTGAAACTAAAGACGAGACGTGACTTTAAAGGGACTGCTTTATATGGATTTATTAATCATTCTTACTTTTCAATGAACACAAACTGTCATAGTTTATTAAAGACGCAAACCCCTTGCTGCACCTTTAACAAACCTTCTAATACCTGCAGCACGAGGACTTCTATGATTATTTATAAGCGTTAAAAGTGGCTGATCTGTTCGGAAAAATACTTAACTGTGTATCAATGCATCTCAAATGATGTAACTAAAGCAATCTCCACAGTGCTGAGCGAGAGTGCTCGTCCTGTTAAACTGAACATTCGGATCATCGATGACGTAAGTGTGCTCAGGCATGGATGCAATGTAAGTGCAGGCTGTGAGGGTGGACAAGCGTGCTTCGGCACGATTCAAGGCAACTGTACATAGTGTGAGTACGCTCTAAAAGAGAAATCAAATTCATGCATTCATTCATTCATTTTCTTTTCGGCTTAGTCCCTTTATTAATCAGGGGTCACCACAGTGGAATGAACCACCAACTTATCCAGCATATGTTTTACGTGAAGTTTATTTATAAACTAATTTTGAAGGGATCACGTGCTTATTGCTTGCAGCCGGCCCCACATTATTCAGTTCATGATTCACTAATCAGACGATTCCTAAACCACTATAAATACCCATATCAGTTCCATATAAAAACCATCTCCACTTTAAAGAGTCCCCCCTTCCAGCCCTACTTCTCCTTTCCTAGATGGGTTCCGCAGTTTCCTCTCACTGTCCAAAAGCATGCAACTCAAGTTCATTCACTAATCCAAATCGACACAATAGACATGCTCCTAGTAAGTAGTTATCTCTTAAAAGCAATCACTATCTGTCCATTAGCTACTACTGAGCTCAAACTCCCCTCTCGCCTTTCAAACGGGAGGGAGCCCCAGGCTTGAGGATCTTATGAGCTCAGGGCTCTCTCTCGGGACAACATGACAAACAAGCTTTATAATCAATCATCAGCTAAGTGTGAACTCTTGAAGCGGCAGATACAACTCATTACTGGGAAACACCCATGCACACTCATTCACACACATACACTACGGACAATTTAGATTACCCAATTCATCTATAGCACATGTCTTTGTACTTGTGGAGGAAACACTTCCCACTGCAATGCCCTTGTGGGGTGAAGAAGCCTCTGCTTGCGGGGGCCAGGGATGGGCGCTCCCCCCCTCTGCCTCAGGTAGGGACCGGCAAAGGACTTTGAACCCACGACTCCGGAGGGACCTTCCCTGTGCAGTAACTGAATCAATTCCACATCCTGTTAAATGTGTTAACATAAAATCTAGCAAAATACACTACGTGTATGTACATTATTTATATATTAGTGAATGAATAAATAAACGAGTGGTTAGAACTGTCGCCTCAGAGCAAGAAGGCCTCTGGTTCAAGTCCCGGCTGGGTCAGTTGGCATTTCTTTGTGGAGTTTGCATGTTCTACCCATGTTGGTCCAAAGTCCAAAAGACAGTCCAAAGACATGCACTACACGTAAATTGCACAAACTAAATTGCCCGTGTGTGTGTGAGTGTGTGTGTGTGTGTGTGTGTGTGTGTGTGTGTGTGTGTGTGTGTGTGTGTGTGTGTGTGTGTGTGTGTGGGAGAGAGTGTATAGGTGTTTCTCAGTGCTGGGTTGCACAAACATATGCCAGAGTAATTGGCGGTTCATCCCGCTGTGACAACCCCTGATTAATCAGAGACTAAGCCAAAACTACCAAAACAGCCAAACTACCAAAAACAAAACATTGCGTCAAATAAATACATTGCATTTAATCACATTTAAAGTGTGTGCCTGCATATCAAAATGGAAACTTACCATTTCAGCATCATCAGCCCATTTTAAAAATCTGTATCTATGCAATTCATTGCATTACATTTTCCATTGCACTACTGCCATTAAATTAACAAACCTATCAATTAGCATTCAAGGGGATCTTTTATGCAAAAATCAGATTTAGAGGTTTAATCAACAGTCTGTGAATATAGCCATTTGGAAAAAGTGTATTAATTATATTTCTTATAATCACACTTTGTTAAAAAACAGTCTGCAGAAACACTTTGGTTGACATTCTCTCATTGTACGTGTCATGAGCGTTGGAAAGCCCCGCCTATTAGTGACCATCTCTCTCTTATTAGCATATGACATTAGTCTTGCTTTTGAATATGCCACTATGCTGACACACAGGCATTTGTAGCTCTGCACTCTTTTGAAAACACCACAATCTCATTTAAATTTAAAGCAGCAGTCACCAAAATGGGCCAATAAGGATCAAAACCTAAAAGGGGTAGTTTCAAAGAGTTATAAAACCTTACGCGTGTGGCATTTTGAGCCAAAATTTCGCATACACGCTCTAGGGACATCAGAGACTTATTTTACATCTTGTAAAAAGCAGCATTTAAAGTCAATTTGCATTTTTAACCAGCACAAAAAATGCATCCACTGGCCATCTCTTACATAATCTCATAACCTAAAGCCCTAAATTGATGGTTAATCCATCACTCACTTTCAACTTGTTTCATTGAAAAGTGCACCGCCGGCGCTGTGTTTACGTATGTGTTTAGTCTTTGAAGATCTCGAAAGCCAGATCTCCAAACCCCCTCAGACCAAACAAGTCAAGCAGGCCTTATTAGCTGAGCGTCAGACTGGCTGTGTCAAACCACCGGAGAGGATGTGACCTCCAACCCGACCTGTGCTTTTAATTCATGAACGCCACTTAACAATGGCCTTGAGCTGCATTTAATTCTCCTATGTCCAATCCATCATCCCCCAACCTGGTGCTAACATATTAAGACCGGTGCACAGATCCATTACGGTAAAGTATGCTTTATAGTGACAGAGAGCCTCTAATGCACTATTCTCATGTCCAAACATATTTAGTTAAGGCAAGAAGACACTGCAGGTGAATAAGGTAAAAAATATTAGCTAATAGTGATCATTTCCAGTCAACATAGGCTCATTCTTAAAAAACGTAGCCATATACACATTTCTGGAGATCACAAATTATGTGGCCAGAAGTACATATGGCTGCATTTCATCTTTAAAATGAATGCTAAGGGGCAGTTTGTTGCTGTTTCTTTTTCACACCTACCAGCTGACCGCTGACCTCCAAATGGACGGCTTTCCTGTTGTTACTAGTTTGTTCAGTAGCTGGGGTTATGTACGTCTGTGGACTTGAGATGCAGAGAGGAGCTGACCACGATGGCAGGGTTCGAGTCTGTCGAAGAACGGCTCCAGAAAGCAAGTAAGACAAAAACAGAAGCCAAAAAATAAAATGAACAAGTAAATAACAGCGTGAGAATGTGGTAAAAGTCAGTAAAAACTCTGTCACCTGACTATACATTCATTTATTCTATTTTATTCAGCTTAGTCCTTTTATTCATCAGGGGGTTGCCACAGCGGAATGAATCACTGACTATTCCAGCATATGTTTTACACAGCGGATGCCCTTCCAGTACTGGGATACATCCATTCACATTTATACACTACGGTCAATTTAGTTTATTCAATTCACCTATACCACATGTTTTTGGACTGTGGGGGAAACCAGAGCACTCAGAGGAAACCCACACCAACAGGAGGAGAACATGCAAACTCCACACAGAAATGGCATCTGACCCAGCCGGGACTCGAACCAGCGACCTTCTTGCTGTCAAAAAGAAAAAGTAAGTTTATGAATGAAGGTGACAGTAAGTGTTTTCAGAATCACAGCTCTGGTCTCTGCAGTACAAACCACATTTGCTGTACAGCATGTTAACAATTAGGAATTGGAACATTTTGAAAATATGAAGTGACATGTTTGTTTTTGTATATGATTTTTTAGTGTGAAGCACTGGTGTTACCCTATTCTTCAGAGAGAGTCTTGAAACAGTCTACTCCAGGATTTTGTCCAAGGGTTTTTGAGAAAAACAAAAAATAAAAATATGACAAGATTTGTGTGTAGGGGAGCGCAGGGCAAAAAGTAACGCAGGGTAAAATGTAACAGAGTTTTAAGGTTTGCTCAGGATTAACCATGGCAGGCTTCTAAGGTTTTCACCAGTGTCGGCAGATGTCTTTCTGACAATTACCAAAAAATGTTGGCAAAATTTTGGATGAGAAACACAGGAGAAACCATTTTTCCAGCATAGAAGTATTTCTTATTTTTTACGTATATTTTATTCATTCATTCATTTTCTTGTCGGCTTTGTCCCTTTATTAATCCGGGGTCGCCACATCGGAATGAACCGCCAACTTTTCCAGCAAGTTTTTTCGAAGCGGATGCCCTTCCAGCTGCAACCCATCTCTGGGAAACATCCACACACACATTCACACACACACTCACTACGGACAATTTAGCCTTCCCAATTAACCTGTACCGCATGTCTTTGGACTGTGGGGGGAAACCGGAGCACCCAGAGGAAACCCACGCGAAGGCAGGGAGAACATGCAAACTCCACACAGAAACGCCAACTGAGCCGAGGTTCAAACCAGCGACCTTCTTGCTGTGAGGCGACAGCACTACCTCAGTCAGTGTGAAATATATTTTTCTCAAATATATAACACTTTACCAACATTCTTTTCCACCTTTTGAGTTTATGGAGAATCTTCAGTTTTAGAATATTTGTTTGTGTGTGTGTGTGTGTTTTTTGTGGCAAAGGCATTGTAAATCTCCAGTAGTCTTAACAAGCCGGTTATGATATGCAGATTAAGGGCTGGTAATATACTATACAATAAGATCCCCTTTATAAATCAGCAGTAACTACTGGGTTGCTCTTTTTTAGGTTGGTACTGATTATTTTCATTCATTCATTTATTTCTTTCGGCTTAGTCCCTTATTTATCAGGGCTCACCTCAGTGGAATAAACCTCCAACTATTCTGGCATATGTTTTACGCAGTGGATACACTTCGAGTCGCAACCCAGTACTAGCAGTATTTTCATGATATGCCGCCTTTAAGTGGTTTACACGTAAAATGACCCCAGAAAGAGAAGAGGGTGTTGACAGGCTGCAAGTAATGACACTGAGGGGTCACGTGTGTGAAAGCAGAGGTTTTGGACATTATGCTTTCTGAAAGCGATTTATAACAGAGAGGGCAAATATTTTAGAGACACTTCCACTATCCCCTGCAGCCTCTTTCACAGCAGCTCCCTGTAATTACACAACATCCAGTGAATGACAGTGCGGACCCTCACACTTTAAAGCATTCACACACACAATCAGCAACTGGAAAACGCAAACATACAAATCTTGTAAAATTGGAGACTCATTTGTGATTTTTTTTCATCTGAAAATTTTTAAATATGGTCAACTTTCACCTAAAGCTCCTGTCAGCAATTTTAAAAACTATTTGAGCACATTTGCATACAGAAGTAAGTTGTAAAGCTTTAACTTCATATAGAAATACATTTTAACCCTTATAATGCATCTGTATTCCAATCAGTATATCATTTTCTCATTATGGGTTCAACTGAAAAGTGTGCTACTGTAAATCAGTCAACTTCTTCTAAAACCATATTGTATCTGAATTGGATACACCCCAAAGTGAAAATTTACTGACCATTAACTAAAAAAAGAAACACTGGAACAACTGGAGACTGAGTAACTGATGACAGAATTTTCATCCATTTAATGAAATGTTCAACATATTACTTTATCAATAAAAAAATTTAACATTTGTTACACGAACTTATATACAGTTGAAATCAGAATTATCCCCCCCTCCCGAATTATTAGCCCTCCTGTTAATTTTTTCCCCCAATTTGTTTAACAAAGAGATCTTTTCAACACATTTCCATACATAATAGTTTTAATAACTCATTTCTAATAATTGATTTATTTTATCTTTGCCATGATGACAGTACATAATATTTTACTGCATGTTTTTCAAGACACTTCTATTCAGCTTAAAGTGACATTTAAAGGTGTAACTAGGTTAATACGGTTAACAAGGCAAGTTAATGTAATTAGGCAAGTTATTGTATAACAATGGTTTGTACTGTAGACAATCGAGAAAAATATATAGCTTAAAGAGGCTAATAATTTTGTCGAAACAAAACAAATAAGGAAGAAAAAAAATATTATCAGACATACTTAGAAAATTTCCTTGCTCTGTTAAACATCATTTAGGAAATATAACTAAAAATAAAAAAATAATAATTAAAGGGGGGCTAATAATTCTGACTTCCATATGTCAAATTACACAAACCAACAATTATATATACAGTGGAGGGAATAATTATTGAACACGTCACCTTTTTTCCTGGGAATAACATTTATAAAGGTGCTGTTGACATGGAAATGAAACAGCTTTTGGTAAAAACCCAATTAATACAAATATTAATAAAAATAAAAAATAAATAAAAAACTGAAATATTTGTTATGTGTATTAACAATGGCATGGCACAAGGAGAAGGTACTTTTTTAATGATGACAGCTTAAAGACTTAACCTCTCACATGGAGAATGACGTCACATGCATTGCTCAGGTGTGAGTTCTTCACAGACTTTAACAGTCTAAATATCTTGATGGTTCTGTGGGTCTTGTGTGTCAAATATGATCTTTATTTGTATTTCATATTCGATTCAAGTCAGGTGATTGGGTGGGCCATTCTACAGCCTTATTCTCTTTCTCTGAAACCATTTGAGAGTTTCCTTGACTGTGTTTTTGATCATAGTCTTTCTAAAATGTCCACTCTGGTTTCATCTTCTCCCTCCTGATAACGTAGATGTTGGACTGAAGCAGTTAATATTCATTTACACTAAGGAAAGGCAAAGGGTTGCTCAACTACCGAGAGACTTCAGTTGCTGTCTGGGCTTTCACTGCTGTTCTACACCTTCATGTGTTCAATACTTTTTCCTGCGTCATTTGTGCACGCTGTAATTAAAGTCCATGTAATCAGTTCATAACAATCCTCTGGCTGTGTAAAAGTGTAATTAACGAAATGAGGAACCGGTGTGTGTGAGTGGTGCATGACTGGATATGTTGTCCATGTAACGGCGGATTTGTAGTTCTTTAGCAATCTCTGTTTTTACCAGTGATCTGCAAGGATTAGATCACTGGTGATAGTAAAAACTTGTAAATTAATTAGAGTTATTTTCTTAGCCTATATGGATTTCTTTGGTTGTTACCAACATTCAGGGAAAAGTAAACGGCACCTTTAGAAATATGTTTTCTGAGAAAAATGGTGACGTGTTCAATAATTACTGTCCCCGCTGTAATTCATTATTTTTAATAGAGGTGTCAAAATTAATTGTTTTTTTGGTGCAACGCGATGCAGACGTGGACAATTCGGTATCTGTTAAGTAATTATCACAACTGGTTATTATGTACTAACGTCATTTATCTCCTATGTGCTCTGTCGCAAGGGAGGTGAGCGCGGGTATTTACAACACTCAGGAGCCAACTCGGGGCCGGCCCGTGGCATAGGCAGTATAGGCAAATGCTAAGGGCGCTGTGCATCCAGGGGGCGCCAGAAATTAGCGAGGTTAAGTTGGTTTTGTTTTCGATATTCCTCACGCATTCAGTTATAGCGGCAATAACTCAAAAACCTCTTGCCCTAAAAAGATCTAAAGTGTGTTTCCTACAAAAAGACAAAGCTGGTTATGTTTCACAGCCGGGAGAGCTCGTGTGGAGAGGAGCTCTCAGCAAGGGACCGTCGGAAAAGTGCGTCTATTTTTCTTCGTTTTTTTTTTTTATTATTATTGCTCCGCTCAGCGCGAGATCTCCCGGCTAAACGCATATTGCGAGGGCTTAAGTGTGTGTTTGTGTTTGTTTGGTGCTGTCTATGTTTGTGTATGTGAGTGAATGAGAGACAGTGTGGTGCTGTGTGTCTGTGTGTATATACAGACAGCTTGTTATAGCCTCCCCCTTAAAATATAACACTGTGTATGGAAAGCATCGTCAATGCACCGTGATATCGAATTGAACCGAATCGATGGCATGATAATCGTAACCGAACAGTGAGACCACACACACTTGTTTTTGTGAAAAATGGGGACATTACATAGGTTTCCATTCATTTTTTACTGTCAAAACCGTATATTGTATTGCCCTCACCCCACCCTTCCCCTAAACCCAACCATCACAGGAGACTGTGTGCAGTCTGATTCTGATACTCTCTGATTACACTCATTCTGTAGGATTTATAAGCATTTTGAGAAATGAGGACGCCACCAATGTCCTCAATTTCACCTCCTTTTTGTAATACCTGTGTCATACCCATGTCATTATACAGATTTGTGTCCTGATATGTCACAAAAACACGTACACTATAGGTTCACACCTCTAATTTTTAATGTACATTTTTCAATACTGATGAGAATTTTTAGATTGGTGTATATTCATAATTACCAATGAAATTCAGTACCAAAAGTCTGAGTTATGATGAATTATAAAACATGATCATTTTGTTAATGGATGAATTTATAAATATCCTCTACTTTGCTTTAAGTATAATGTCACAATATTGTCATTTTGCTGTTTGCTTCGTGCCTTTAACTGTTAAATTTACAACATTTGAGGATTCCTTATTGGAAAAAGTCCTAAAGAACTCTGGAAGAAAATGGGCAGCGACTGTTGGCATGATACACACAAAGTAAGCAAATTCACATACACAGATATCCATACTATTTTCCTTAAGCTCTGTATAGAACAACTGAAGAAAAAACAAACAATTAAAGAATATTTTTGAATTAAAAAGTATCCTGTGGAAACCCAATAAAAGCTTTGTGAAATACTGCATACCTATATAGAGCGTGTGAGTAGTGATGCAGTGGCGTCTCGGCTCTGGTGGAGGGATTTAACAGGTAACAGATGTGCTCTGGCTCTGTTTCCTCCAGTGCCGTGTGTTTATTTGACTGTGTGTGGAGTGTGTCAGGACCCCTGGGTCTCCAGCAAACTCCCAGCCCTAATAAATTTTCATTTATTAAAGTTACACTGACATTACCCCAAATAGTCTGACTGGCTTGTACTTCCGCCAGTATATATGTGGAAATGCACGCCATACACATTTACACACATACTAGAGTAAGTACACACACATACACATGCTAAAATACTGTGAAGCACACCATATTGGCCACTATAAAACCTGACTTGCAATAACAAGGTAAAAATAAATTAGGAACCTGGTCAAACCCTATAATGACTGCCAAAGGAAAAATAACCATGTATTCTTTTAAAAATATAAACTATTAGTTGAAAACAAAGACCAAGTGAGGCTTGAGGCAAAAAGAATGCAAAATTATAGACGTAATATTTCCATACACATTATTTTCAGAGGCTTTGTCCAAAATGTACTGTAAATATGCTTCTCATGATTGCTGTATTGTTAAAAAAATGACTGATAATCTTCACTGCACTTGAAAAGCCAGTTAAAGGTAGTGTTGTCGAACATGTTACTTTAAAAAGGAATTAGTTATGTACTAGTTACTTCTCACAAACCGTAACTGAGTTAGTTACTGAGTTACATATTTATAAAAGTAACTCATTACCAGGGAAAGTAACTATTGCGTTACTTAAAATCTAATTTGTCAAATGACTATAAAATAGATATAAACATTGAACACTAATCTACACTATTTTAATGTTGTTGTGGGACAATGTGAGAGACAACGGTCATTAGATTAGATTTATTAGAAATAGATGTCTTTTTATTAGATTTAGAAACGCAATTATTGAGGTCAAATTTAGATAATAAGAACCGCAACAGTTACTTTCCCTGGTAATAGATGTCTATTAGATTGACCTAGATTTAGATAATAAGAACCGCAACAGTTTCTTTCCCTGGTAATAGATGTCTATTAGATTGACCTAGACGCAGAAAGACTCCTTTTTCACTACTTGTTTGATTTGCCATCGTTCTGACTTCTGGTCATTGGTGTGTGCTTCGCAGAACACCCGCCCTACACTGCCTCTGATTGGCAAATGATGGAAATGTACTCTTAGCCAATCATCACGTTCTCAGTTACACCATGTTCACAGATACACCAATCATCACATGAACAAATGATTCAATGAATCATTTAGAAGCAAAGTGAATAGCCACCAACATTGGAAAAATAAAAACTCAAAAAAATTTGTTAACATTGTATATAACATTTGCAAGACCCACAAAGATCCTTTTAATGATGTAACAATACACTCACCGGCCACTTTATTAGGTACACCTAACTATTACCAGTTTGGACCCTTTTTGCCTTCAGAACTGCCTTAATCCTTTGTGGCATATAAGGTACTGGAAAATTCCTCAGAGATGTTGCACCACATTGACATGACAGAATCACGCAGTTGCAGATTTGACGGCTGCACATCCATAATGTGAATCTTCTGTCCCACCAAATGCCAAAGCTGCTCTATTGCTTTGAGCTTTGGTGACTGTGGAGGCCATTTGAGTACAGTAAACTTATTGTCATGTTCAAGTAACCAGTCTTAGATGATTCACGCTTTATGACATGGCGCGTTTTCCTGCTAGAAGTAGCCATCAGAAGAGGAGTGCACTGTGGTCATAAGGGGATGGGCATGGTCAGCAACAATACTCAGGTAGGCTGTGGCATTGACACGATGCTCAATTGGCACTAAAGGAATTAAAGTCTGTCAAGAAAATATCCCCCACACCATTACACCACTACCATCAGCCTGAGCCTTTGATACAAGGCACGATAGATCCATGCTTTCATGGTGTTGACACCAAATTCTAACCCTACCATCCGAATATCACAGCAGAATTGAGTTTTTCCAATCTTCCATTGTCCAATTTTGGTAAGTCTGTGTGAATGAGAAGCTTGTCTGCGTGCCTCGGTTGTAACAAGTGGTTATTTAAGTTACTGTAGGTGTTATGATTTATGTTTTCTTTCTGTCTTTTTTTCACCCTCCTCTCTGTTTGCTCAACCCTTAAATTTCTTATTGGTTTATTATTCTGTCCATCATCATTATGACGTTCTCCGGTTCCACCAATCCCAGGTCGAGCCGCAAGGATTTAAAGCCCTGACAGACCAGTGTGTGGGGTGCGCTCTGCCTCGGCGTACCCTTTGTACTCCACGCAATTTGTTTGTGCAAATGCTTCGTCTATTTAGTTATTTTTCTCAGTTACTGTGTTAATTCGAGCTTGCTTGGTGAACTTCGTTGGCTTTAAGTAACATAATATGATGGTTGTTGTGTGATTCTAAACTAAGCTTTGATGGACTTATTCGGTTTGTTTTAGTTTAGATTGGTGTTTTGTTACATTAGTTTGAGTGTTTAGTTTGAGCCACCTGTGTATTTTGAGTTTTGTAGTTTAATTAGTTTAGTTCGGGTGTCGTATAGACTGAAGATCTCGGTTTTTATTTTTTTCATTTTTGACGCCTAGTTTAGACTTTATATTTAAGGATTGTTTTGTTTTGTTAATTTCTTTGATTTGGCTTACACTCGTTGTTTTTGTTTAAAGATAATAATTATAAATGTTTATTTCTTTTTTTTTCCCATTTATTATTGTTACATGTTTCAATTATTGAGTAAAAAGCTTAAATAGGAGTAACTGATCCTTGCCTCATTCTTGATCTGTCACACACATTACACTTGTCTCACTTAAATGTTACAGCATCCCACTTTAACATCATAAACACATAACAGTTGGCTTTCTATCAGCTGGAACCAGCCTGGCCATTCTCCTCTGACATCAACAAGGCATTTGCGCCCACAGAACTGCCGCTCATTAAACATTTTCTCTTTTTTGGACCATTCTCTGTAAACCCTAAACATGGGCGTGCGTGTGAAAATCTTAGAAGATCAGCAGTTTGCTGGCACCAACTACCATGCCCCGGACAAATGCTCAGTTTGAACTGCTGCAGATCTTCTTAACCATGTCTACATGCTTAAATACATTGAGTTGCTGCCATGTGATTGGCTGATTAGAAGTTTGTGTTAACAAGCAGTTGGACAAGTGTACCTAATGAAGTGGCTGGTGAATGTATATATTAACCCTTTTGCATTATAAAATGCAATCAATGCTGTCCTTGGAAAGATTCTTTAGGAACTTATAAATGACAATAAAGAACTTTAAAGTCTACAAGTTGAATATGTTTACATGGAACCTGCTTTGAAAGCTTAAATTGTGGTTTAAACTGGAGCTGACTGGTTTATGTTTGAAAAACAATGAGAAATGAGAAAAGACAGCTTTGACAGTGATCACAAAATCTGCCCTTTCTGTCTTGACCCCCAGCCTTTTTTCTTAATGGTTAAAGTGTGGATCATAATCAGATCTTACATGCTTGTAAAACACCTTAGTATGAGCAACAAAAACAGCAAAGCCCACATGCTACAATCCCACTTGAGCTTAAGATGTGTAGTGCAGTTCATAAAAAAAGGGCAAAATAAGCGTGAAGGGAGAAGTGTTATTGCCAAAGCTCAGAGTGGATATTAGAGAAAATGAATCAAAGAGAGAGAATGCGCTTTTGACCATTGAAGAATCCAAGAAACTCCTCTGAGGCTTTAAAAAACCTAAATCCTGCACAGAGACTCTGTTTACTTTAGAGTATTGCAACAGTATATTGCTTTATATCACCATTCAGAGAATTGAAAAAACATTAGAGTTTGCCCCAGAAAATGGTTTATCACGGTAATAAATTTAGAGAGAGAGACAAAAAGGGGAAAGCACTATTTACGAAACCTTTCCTTGTGGAAACAGCACTGGGAAAAGCTTCCTATATCTAAAAGCACACACATTAAGGCAGAGAAAATGTGATAATACTTTTAAAGGGTTTATTCACCCATAAAATGGAAACTACTTCTGAATGTGAACTCTCTTGATGTGTTATGATTGCGATTACCACTGATTTCTAACCTGATATTAATGGTTTGATTATAGACACAAGTGTTTTTATCTTATCTTCTAGCATAAATCCTTAAAAAAAATCTTAAAGGGAGTGTTCAACCAAAATTGAGTTGTTTATCTATTCACCGTAATATGTTTTTCTGTGATACATAAAATGCAAGTCAATGGCTGCCAGCACTTTGAGAGACAAAAATACATGTACAGGCAACACAAAATGAATATCAGTGGCTCCTGATGATGCTTCAGGGTAGGGCTAAGTGATAAAATCGGTATCAATATTTATTGACCGAACACCTCTGTCAATATCAATAAAAACAATTGTGTTTGTAGTTTTGGTATGAAAGCTATAGTTTTATTAAAATATGGCTGCTGAGCGCACACTTTGAAAGCAGTGCCAATGGAGTGTCAGTTTGTCTCTCCAATAGAGGCAGACCTGCACAACAAGCACATTGGATCGACGTACACGTTCTGCAAGTGGCGCACACATAAACATGTGACGCATGCACATTTTCCAGTCACACCTAGTTGAAAACAAACAAACTTTTCTGAATGCCAGAGTGCACCGCAATCCATCTAAGTAGAACTAACCAATCTGCTTCACACTTTGTATGGAATATACACATTTCAGTAATAACAGTAAACTAATTACCTCAGACAAAACACAGCGCACCCAAACACTACTGCGCTTTTTATTTTTCTCCATTAACTTGCATTTAAGCTGCAGCAATGGTTTGTCCATTTGTCATCCTCTGAGAAAACGGTTGATGGTCACCTAGTCACGAGAGACGCCAAGGCTGAGCGAGCGCAAAGCTCATGGTCAAGGAAAGCACGCACTCGCGCTTGTAAATTCAGGTCAGAAAAACAACACACGCTAACATGAGTGCTGCATAGCAGCAGTGAGGAGGCTGTAAATAAAAAAAAAAAGGATGCAAGGATGTCGCCAGAATGGCTTTTTGGTTTCTTTTCTTGTGCATCTCAGCCACTAGCACCCCATCTGGAAGATTTTTAGCATAAGGAGTAATGTAGTCATTCAACTTTACAATTTGTAATGTTGCAGTATGTATTTAAATAATAATAGTTGATTCCAATGGTTGATGTTTGATACCAAAAGCTCAGATTTGATTATCAGAATTTGTTTTGTTTACAGAGTTAGGGGGTTTACAGTATCATTATTATTGACACCTTACAGATGTTGATCTACCTTTACCATTGCACACACTCTGTAACATTGCATTTATCAAGTTTAAGAGTCTCTTCAACACTTCTGTTTATTTTATAATAGAAAGATGAGATATTTAGTTTAAATATTTTTGACCATTAAAACTATTTGCCTTAGTTATTTTGGTAAATTATAATAAAGTGGATAAAAATCCTTACATTCCTACATATTAAAATATATGCTGGATCAGTTGGCGATTCATTCTGCTGTAAATACTGATTAATAAAGGGACTAAGCCGAAAATAAATTGAATTAACACATATGTAGGAAAATCAAGCACATCACTGGCAGATATTTATTTTTATAAACACACCCAATTTGGATGTTTAATTTGTAATGAGAATGAATGAATTGGCTTTAAACTCAATGTTTCAGCTAAAATGCTTTAAATTAATACCTATATATCAAATAAAGCACTTGCAATTCAGTGTGTGTGTGTCATATGGACTATACACTCACCGGCCACTTTATTAGGTACACCTAACCAGCTGCTCATTAAAGCAAATTTCTAATCAGCCAATTACATGGCTGCAACTCAATGCATTTAGGCATGTAGACATGGTCAAGATAATCCGCTGCAGTTCAAACCGAGCATCATAATGGGGAAGAAAGGTGATTTAAGTGATCTTGAAGGTACAGTAGCATGTTTGGTGCCAGGCTGGCTGGTCTGAGTATTTCAGAAACTCCTTCAGAAACTAGTGTCCAGTGTTGATCTATTGGGATTTTCACGCACAACCATCTCTAGGGTTTACAGAGAATGGTCTGAAAAAGAGAAAATATCCAGTGAGGGGCAGTTCTATGGGCGCAAATGCCTTGTTGATGCCAGAAATCAGAGGAGAATGGCCAAACTGGTTTGAGCTAATAGAAAGGCAACAGTAACTCAAGTAACCACTGTTACAATTGAGGTGGATGAGCTACAGCAGCAGAAGACCACACCGGGTGCCACTCCTGTCAGCTAAGAACAGGAAACTGAGGCTAGAAATTGCACATGCTCGCCAAAATTGGACAATAGAAGTTTGGAAAAACGTTGTCTAGTCTGATGAGTCTTGGTTTCTGCTGCGACATTTGGATGGTAGGGTCAGAATTTGGCATCAACAACTTGAAAGAATAGATCCATCCTGCCTTGTATCAACAGTTCAAGCTGTTGGTGGTGGTATAATGGTGTGGGGATATTTTCTTTGCACACTTTGGGTCCATTAGTGCCAATTGAGCATCATGTCAATGCCACAGCCTACCTGAGTATTGTTGCTGACCATGCCCATCCCTTTATGACCACAGTGTACCCACCTTCTGATGACTACTTCCGGCAGGCCAACGGGCCATGTCATAAAGCGCAAATCATCTCACACTGGATTCTTGAACATGACAATGAGTTCACTGTACTCAAATGGTCTCCACAGTCACCAGATCTCAATCAAATAGAGCACTTTTGGGATGTGGTGGAACGAGAAATTCACATCATGGATGTACAGCTAACAAATCTGCATCTGCATGATGCTATCATGTCAATATGGAGTAAAATCTCTGAGGAATATTTCCAGTACCTTGTTGAATCTACGCTACAAAGGATTAAGGCAGTTCTGAAGGCAACCTGGGTCAAACCCTTTACTAGTAAGGTGTACCTAATGAAGTAGCTGGTTAGTGTAAATAACACACTTATGAATTCTAAAACATATTTATGGCATATACTGTATGTAGCCCCTGTATACTTAATCTAAATTCAGACATACTCGTTCTATAGAAGACATACACTCAAAAAAAGTAAATGATCACAGGATCATCATAGTCTTTAACTCCATGTGGATTGTGACGTGTCCCCCAAATGTTGCTTAACAAAACACTGTTCAAGAGTTAGTTTCAGTTTGTTGAAAGTTTGGGGCGTCTCTGGGTGTGTGTGTTATTCAGAAGACAGGAACACCATCCCAGCTTCTCGGTTCATTGCTGCTGCTATGAATATATTTTGATTCGCCAAAAATATCTCCCTCCCCTCGCTATTTGAAAACAGAGAGGCTTCCAAAACTCTCAGAAACATTTAAAAGGGAGCTTTGAAAGCATCTTCCCTCCACCTGCACATGGGTTTCACCAAAACAAAGCATCGTGTAAAGATATTTATTATGCATTAAAAAAAGAAACCCTCCCATATAAGAATTCGATTTGGGTTGGGACAGCATGAAGGAATTAAGTTAAATTATTATCTTTAACAAATTTAAGTGGATTGAACATAAAACAATTGTATGGAACAAAATCAATGCCAAATGTATTGAATTAAAAGGCTTGTTGAATAGCACAAACTGAGAATAAATTATACAGCGTATTAACAAGTTCTTGCATTTTCATAAATTTTCTTTTTGGCTTATTCCCTTTATTCATTCGGGGTTGCCACAGCGGAATGAACCACTAACTTTTCCAGCACGTTTGTATGCAGCAGATGCCCTTCCAGCCACAATCCATCTCTGGGAAACATCCACACACACTCATTCACACACAAACTCATACATTACGGACAATTTAGCCTACCCAATTCACCTTTGGACTGTGGGGGAAACCAGAGCACCCGGAGGAAACCCAGGGAGAACATGCAAACTCCACACAGAAACCCCAACTGATCCAGCCAAGGCTTGAACCAGCGACCCAGCTACCTTCTCACTGTGAGGCGACAGCACTACCTACTGCGCCACTGCGTCGCCCAGTTTTTGCTTTTTAATGACTTGAATTGCAAGGATTGTTTTTTACGGTCCTGAAATTTAACACATATGTGTTTATTTAAGCTGTAAATATTTCAACTAAAAATATTTCAAACATATTTTCGTACTTGTAAATTCAATAATTCATATTCAATTTCCAGGTTTCACTTAAAAAACGTTCAATACCCTTTAAAAATACGATGTATAATATTCAAAAGGCAAGTTTCAGTTCATTTTATTTCAGTTCAAATATTCGCTTCCATAAATTCAGTGCCTCAAATTTGACTGTTAAAATTTGACATTACATCCAGGAACTGCAAGAAAGGCAATATATTGCAGCTTAAAGTTCGCCAGCTGCTTTTTCACCAGCAGGTGGAGATGGAATAAATCAAGATTTTTAAAAAAGCTAATAAAGGCACAAAAGTAGCATTTAATATTAATATCAATGTCTTGGACATTATGAGCTATGAGAATATATTATAAATATTGCAGAACGACGTCTGTCGCTGGATCTGAGAAGTGAGGTTTACGCGATCACCAGCTGGCTTCCGTTACATAAGGGCAAATATAAATGACCAAAAAATCTTTTACTTATTTTACTCACTCATTTTATTACTTATGATGCCTTATGACTACTTTTTTGCCTTTATTGGCTTTTTTCTTGCCTATTTACTGGGTTAAAAATCGTAATTTATTCCATCTCCACCTGCTGGTGAAAAAGCAGCTGGAGAACTTTAAGCTGCAATCTATTGCTTTTCCTGCAGTTCCCGGATGTAATGTCAAATTTTAACAGTTGAAATTGAGCCACTGAATTCATGGAAGTGAATATTTGAACTGAAATAAAATGAACTGAAAATTGCCTTTTGAATATTATGCATCATATCTTTTAAAGGGTATTGAACATTTTGTAAGTGAAACCTGGAAATTGAATATGAATTATTGAATTTACAAGTACGAAAATATGTTTGAAATATTTAGAGTTGAAATATTTACAGCTTAAATAAAAAGATATGTTAAATTTCAGGAACTACGAATACAAACCCTGGAAGTCATTAAAATGCAAGAACTTGTTAATACTTGTTAATACGGAGTATTATTTTTTTCAGTTTGTGCTTTACAACAAGCTTTTTAATTCAATACTTTTCCCATTGATTTTGTTCCATACCAATAGAGTTGTCCTTAAAAAACCCTCAAGAATTGTGTTGATTCAGCTCATTTTAAATAAGTAGTTTGAACAAATAGCAAATGTCATTTTTTGAGTCCAGTGTACTGATGGAAAAGTGGAACAATCTAGAAAGAGAGATAAGGAGCGATAAAGCCTAAAATTAACACTTGACAAGGGCACAATGCAAGCAAAAATCAAAATGGAGAAGAGAATAAATTGGTTTCTTTCATTAAAGCCGGGCGCATCTTCCCATTTCAAGTTTAACTAATTGTTTTTTACAAAAGTAATTTGATATGGCTGGTAAAAAAAAGTGGATCACAATTAACCTTACCCTTTAAATCTGTCCAATAGAGGAACACTGGTGCTTCTACAGCCAAAGCGAATGAAAACCAGCTGGAAGGAAACAGGCTCACAGTCCAACAACAAAGCTTGAATCTGATTAGGATACAAGGACGAATGACAGAATTAAGCCTGAGGCATATGAATGAACGCTCAGCTCTTTTTGGAGGAGAGAGGAGGAAGGCACATTGTTTGATTTAGTGGAGCTCCTGTCCGAATCAGCGGGCCAGCACTCAAGACTCAGCTCAACTCCTCTAAAAGTCATTCTGAATGGGAGCCAGGTCAGGATTCAGGATGAGGGTTTTGTGGAGAAACAAATGTTAAACAAGGGTGGCATGAACATTTTGAAAGGGGTGAAAGATCTGAGTTTCATTATGAGGCAGAGCTGCAAAAGATGAAGGATCCTGATGAGGATATTCTGATCCGTATGGATGAGCAAATGCACTTATATGCATAAAGATCAAAAGTAAAGAATAACAGTGCTGGACAGTAACTCATCACTATTACTACTTGAGTACATATATTATGTATCTGGACTCTATCAGAGTATATATTTTAGGAAACATTTACTATTACTTCACTTAATCCCGAAGCAAAATATTGTACTTTTTACTCCAATGGACCCTTTTTTTTAACAAGGCAGTAATCCTGCATTTAATGGGCATCATTATCTTAATTCCTTCAAAGTTTTTAATACCTTGACTTTTTTTTTTTAATCTATCTACATTTATAAAGCTATATATATATATTGTCTTTGCTTTAAGTTACTAAAAAATAATTATTAAGCCTTATTTTATTATTTTATATAAGCCTTAAAAAGTACAAAAGTGTACCTTAAGAAAAAACTTTAGAAGTTTTGTACCTTTGTTTCTGTGAGTGTGTGACGTGTTTATTTCAGTGTCTATGGGTGAGACAGTAAATTTGAGATTGGTCTCTCTTCTGGCTGATGCTATTAGTCTTGCTTTGCATTCACACCGAAAGCGACGAGAGCGTCAAAGTAGCCGGAAGTCACTAATTTTCAATGGGAGCCGGTAGAGATAAGCAGCAAAGAGCGGCACAGCGGTTCTTCGCTGGTGTAGGAGTCGAGGAAAGTTAAAATCAGGTTAACTTTATGGTAATGAGCTATGATGCGGTTCAGCCATAGATATTTACATTAGATGTCACCTACCTTGTTGTTGTCTATTGGAAGGAATGCATCAATAAAGCAACCATTTTAATACAGGGTAACTCTTCTTTGAAATGAACGCGGGAACAACGTGCAGTGGAGGACTGGCTATCCAGAGACATCTATGATCGGGAGTTTTCCAAGAAGTCAGTATGCAGATATTTTTTTTAAATTAAGAAAATTATAGGGCGAAGCAGTGGCGCAGTAGGTAGTGTTGTTGCCTCAAAGCAAGAAGGTCGCTGGGTCGAGCCTCGGTTCAGTTGGCGTTTCTGTGTACTGTTTGCATGTTCTCCCTGCGTTTGCGTGGGTTTCCTCCAGGTGCTCGGGTTTCCCCCACAGTCCAAAGACATGCGGTACAGGTGAATTAGGTAGGCTAAATTGTCCTTAGTGTATGAGTTTGTGTGTGAATAAGTGTGTGAATGTTTCCCAGAGATGGGTTGCGGCTGGAAGGGCATCCGCTGCATAAAAACTTGCTGGATAAGTTGATGGTTCATTCCGCTGTGGCAACCCCGGATTAATAAAGGGACTAAGCCGACAAGAAAATGAATGAATGAATAAAGAAAATTATAATTTTACATGATCACTTTTCTACTTATAAGTGACCGCACGGGCATTGCTGACAAAGAGCATGTGTTTATGTGCACAGAATTTTTTATCCTCCCTCCCTGTTAAATTTGATCTAATCTATGTCCTGAAACACACCTCCTCCGCTTTCACTTTTCATTCTATTAAGGGAGATATTTGTTTGTGAATGAATCTCCGTTATGAACGACTCGTTTACTTAGCTGACGAAAATACAAGTTTCTAGCATCTATCAAAAGATCCATTCAGAGTGAGTCTACAGTAAGTGATTCTGATTCAAATGTTCCATTCAGAGTGAGTCTACAATATGATTCAATGTTTCAAATTATCCTACAAATGCACTTCAAAAAATGCTTTCTTACTTAGATTTTTTGTCTTGTCTCTAGTCCAAATATCTAAAAATTCTTAAATCAAAATGCATTTTCTAGACAAGCAAAATGTATTGTCTTGTTTTAAAAAATAATGTCAAATTTTTGTGAGTTTTTCCTTAAAACAAGAAAAATAATCTGCCAATAGAAAACAATCTTGTTGTTTGTTTTGACCATTGGCAGATTATTCTGCTTGTTTCAAGGAAAAACTCACTAAAATTTGACATTATTTTTTAAAACAAGACAATATATTTTGCTTGTCGACAAAATGCTTCTTGATTTAAGAATTGTTGAATATTTTTGAATATTTGAACAAGACAAAGAAAATCCAAGTATGGAAAGCATTTTTTGCAGCTCCATGTTCACAGATACTTATATACTAAAGCACATTCTAGTCTTACACTATTAGACATACTTATACTTATATAAATTCTTAAAAGAACCAATTCCCACACTGAGAAAACAGCTTATACTGCAATGAATATTATGACAAAATTAAAGTGTTTTCTGACCTGGAAGAATGCAAACCCATTGTTAGAGACCTCAAAACAATATTAGAGTCCTTAAAATATGGGCTTTTTAACAACTGCTATGTTGATAGTTAACTGTCACTCCATCCTCATGGATCTCCCATGAGTCCCTGGAAGATCTTATGATCAGATGCTCATTCCTTGTGTGTCTCCTGCCACGCTCCTGATCACCAACCAAAACAAAGGCCCTCTGCGGTGGACCTACGCACGAATATTTTGGAACGCTCTGCATGCGATGTACAGCGTCCCAGATGGCCTGTGGTTGTGCAACTTTTTGTTGGTGTGTGTATGTTTGTGTTTTCATATGCATGTACGTGTGTTTGGATTGCAAATACAATAGTGGGAAAATAAATCCCCATTTAAGGAAACAGCGTCATTTCATCAGCATGACTCCCTCCGGAACAGCAAATACGATAAGCTTTAATTAATGACCAGTAAGTGACCCTTCTGATTACGTTGTCGTTTACTTTAGGCTTATCTTATTTTAGCTGTATTGTAGATAATGATGAGATTATTCAGTCAGAAGTCGTTAAAATACGTCTTTAGTTGCGGCCATGTGAAGGGTCTCTGATCTGGTGCCATTGCATGTCAGTCACTCCTCGAAACAAATTCATTTCTATTGGGCTACAATTTAAGACCGAGTGGTCTGTTGCATCATCTTGTGTGGCCGAAACCAAAGCCAAGACATCCAACCATCAAGCCAAGACATCTGGCAAGAGGTCGTTTTCACTTTTAATATTAGACTCGTAACAATGGGAACAGATGTACGTCAGAAGTCTCAGTGGAATTCTGCCTTTTCTTCTATTCTCGTACGCATTTATAAATGGCTGATAGTTTAATTAGGCAGACTTTTGATTATTTGACACCCTGAAAAGAAAATAAACATTATCATATATAAAGAAAAGTAGTGGAACTACAAAAATATTGTCATTATTTGCTATATTCTGTGGCAAAATCTATTTTTCTTATGATTCAGTTTGAGAGGACAAAATATGAGTATGTTTACTTGGACACTAATAATCCTAAATTAGTACAAATAAGACAATACTCTGATTAAGAGTCTACCATATAAACAGTGATTTCTGATTAATTTAATCTGATTAAGGTCATAATCGAATTAAACAGAAATCAGATTAAGACGTATGCTGATTTAAGTTGCATTATTGTGCTGTACAGACATGTAAACACATGCAAACTATTACTGTCGTGTAGGATTTTTACCGCATCTACAGGATAGTCTATACACATACAGATGTTTGAAACTATTCTCTGCACCTACCGATTCAGTGTAGGACCACAGACACCTGCATCGTGAAACACAGTTTTTTTTCTCCCATTCAGCGTGCGGTATCAGATTCCACTAAAACAAAACTCTGCCAGCTGTTCATATTCGCATCCAATCACGGGAACATGCATGAAATGATCCTAAATGAAAGTAAAAGTGCCAAACTGCAGTTAATGTTGACAAATTAAAAAATTAAACACCCGAAATTGCATGAAACTTTGGAGGAAACATGGATAATGGGGTGATGCAATGACGTATATTGACTTAAGTGACTTATGTGTGATCAACATGTAAAACAGGATCATGCAAGGAACATTCAAAAAGCAACTCATGTAAACACCTTAATCATATTATTGTCTTACTTAGATTAGGGAAAATAATTTGATTACTGATGTCCATAGATGTATACATTAGATGTTGCCTACCCTGTTGTTGTCTATTGGAAGGAATGCGTCAACAGAGCCACCATTTTGGAACAGAGTAGCGCTCCACTGAAATGAATGCGGGACCAAGGTACTGTGGAGGACTGTGGCCATCTAAAGCCAGAGATATACACATATATCTATGATCTGGAGTTTTCCTGGATGTTAGTATGTTTTTTTTTATTATTATAAAAATTATAATTTTACATCACTTTTCTACATTGATGGATGAGTGATCTCATCGGCATTCCTGACAAAAAGCTTGTGTTTGTGTGTATGGAAATGTACTATCCACCCTCCCTGTTAAATTTTATCTAATCCGTGTCCTGAAACACACCTCCTTTCCTGCTTTCACTTCTCATACTGACGGAGGGAGCGATTCGTTTCTGAATGAATCCTTCACTAGCCGACAATAATACAAGTTTTTGGCAGCGCAGCATCTCGTTGTCATATTTCTTTTCATTGTTTGCTGATTTTATTCAACAAAACTAGCATAAGCCGAGTATTTAGTGCGAGTTGGAGCTACTTTGCCTTATGGTGAATGCAGTAAGTGACTATTATCATCAATAATGTTACCTGTTTAGCACAGGTTCATAACATACAAAAACGTAATATTACCTTTGAAATGTTCTGCCTTTGTGCTTTGTTTTCTTTGTTTGCTCGTTACTACACCCGTAGACAGCGATAAAGTCCCACATCTTCACGTAATAACACTGTCTTGACTAGTGCGGTTGAATGGCACTGTACCAATATGGCGGCGCTATTGACGCATGCCCAGGGTCCCTATGCGATATCTAGTGTATATATCTATGACTGATGTCCATGTAAAAATAATTTGATTACTGATGTCCATGTAAACAGTCAATGACAGCTTTTAACAACCTTATCAATAATAAAAAAGATTAAAGAATTTTTTAGTATAGAGGGCTGAAATGAATTTTAACACAAAGATTAGGCATAAACCACAACTTACCAAATGTATTGACTATATGTAAAAAAATCTGAAACCTTTATGACTACTTAGGGGCGGCATTGTGGCTCAGCGGTTAGCACTGTTGCCTCAAAGCAAGAAGGTTGATGGCTCCATTCTCTGCTGGGCCAGTTGGCATTTCTGTGTGGAGCTTGCATGTTCTCCTCATGTTAGTGTGGGTTTCCTATGGGTGCTCCAGTTATAACCACATTCCAAAGACATGCGCTATAGGTGAATTGGGTAAGCTTCTTTTCTCAATTCTTGAGTCTTTTGAGGAGAAATCTTAATTGTTTTATGTTCAATCCACTTAATTTTGTAAATGTTGTCCCTATACAAATCGAATGTCTGGAACCAAGCATCTCTTTACAGTGTTGTAAGATCTGGTTGCTTTTACAAATACAGTAATTAGCTGGAAGTAATCAAGGTACACATTTCCCTTTTGACCTAATACGTAAACAGATTGCAGTTTGACTGAAAAGAAACCATTTGTTTTCTATGACCTAAAACATCTACAGTAACAGATGAGTTAATTAAGCTAAAATATTTTTTTCTTTACAATGCAAACTATGAGAAAGTTTTGCAGACGTCCTCTGAATTGGAACACCTGCAAATCACATCCACGAGGCGGTAATAAAGTGTGTGGTCATTTAATTTCTCTTTCAAACTAATTTCAAGCAATGAATCCCTGTGTGTGTTTTTTTACTTCAAGCAATCATGACTATCAGGCATTTTTTAAATTACAAACCTCAGTTTAGTCATTTATTGGCGACACAGTGGATTAGTGGTCAGCACTGTCAGCCTCACAGCAAGAAGGTTGCTGGTTCAAGTCCTGGCTGAGCCAGCTGGTATTTCTGTGTGGAGTTTACATGTTCTCCCTGTATTGGCATGGGTTTCCTCAAGGACTCTCTGGTTTCCCCCACAGTCTAAAGACATGGGCTATAGGTGAATTTAATAAGTGTATGTGTAGTGTATGAGAGTGTATGGGTGTTTCCCAGTACTGGGTTGCAGCTAGAAGGCTATCCGCTGTGTAAAAAATATGCTGGATAAGCTGGTGGTTCTTTCCGCTGTGGCGACCCCTGATTAATAAAAGGAATAAGCGGAAGGAAAATGAATGAATGAATTAGTTCAGTCATATTTAGTTTTGGAATGGATTAAGGCCCTTCTCTTGAGACGTTTTTAACATTAAAAACCCATACTGAATCCTCTGTGAGCAATTCAAGTTTGGAACAAAACGCGCACAAACACTTAGCAAACATATGTTGAGTGTGTGTTTATGTGTGTGTGTTTTTCAGCATGTCGATAGGGGCCCTGTGAGATCACTTAACCTTAACCTGATGTGTAGGCTCATGTGTCGCGTTTGTGTGTTGATTTGCGTGTGTATGTTGTTTTCTCCAGGGTCACGCGTGTTTATATTTCGGCAGTTCTTCTAATTACCACCATGACTCTGATCATCTTCACTTCTCCCTTGAGATAAATCACATTAGTCATGATATCCCTTTCTACTAATTTATCTTAATCTCACCCTTAATTTCTACCCGCTTTTTTCTCTGTGCACCTTATCTCGTCGTCTTCAAAACCAAAAAAAAGTCTGAGAAGAAACAATGTGTTGGGGAAAGGAGGGCAGGTTACTGTACCATTTGTCTTTCCTTCGCTTTCTCTTTGGCACGACACTCCACCGTCTCTTGTTTTTCTTGCACGAGAAAGCAAAAGCCTTCTGGGAAGAGGCTTTGTAGTGGTTGCGAGGTGAATAGGGGTATTTCAGTAAGATAGGACGATTGCTCTTTGGCTGTGTCTACAGATGTCATGCAACTATGCTCCACCTGCTTCAGTGGTTATATTCTGAAATCAATAAGAAGAGATCATTATTATCAGTACAGAGTATCAAATTTATGATGGTCAATCTTCACACAATACATAAAATAAAATCACAACTCACAAACAAATTATTTTACATTCAAGCTGAATTTAGTATAGAAAACACAAGACATGTTACTCCTATAGTTTTGAATGTTTAAACTGTAATGGTTAATATGGCGAATGAAGCCTTGCCTTTTACTACAGGAGCCAATCATCCATCACTATACACTGAGGATTCTTTGGGGGAGCGGCTTGGACCAGACGGGAGTTTCTGCAGATTTTGGGTGATTAAAAAGTTTGCAAATGAAACTAAAGAGACAGTTGTTGTTTCATTTTATTTGGATTCCAAATATGAAATTGAACTAGAGTTTCAGATTCACAATAAAATCATTCTTGAGCCATTTTTGTGCGTGTGTGAATCTAAAATACACAAAGCAACTGGCCTTTTTTTATTTACAGTCAAATGATTTATATGGGCTCCTACTTTGGTGAATCTAATGACCCATTTACACGTGGCATCAGCGTCAACGCTTCCCACTCACTTTGAATGGGTGGCGTCAAGGGTTGCCGAACTGAATTTTGGATCCATCTGTGTCGCTTCAGAAGCATTGCAAACTGCAGAAGTTGGGAATTTCTCAACTTTTCAAGTGTCAATGGAAGCTTCAGCCAATCAGATTGCTTTATGCAAATATACCGCTGCTCAGACAGTAGCCAATTGCGGACTAATTTCATTGGCTGACGATGCTATAACGATTGCGTCAGCTCTAACTTGTTGTGCCCTCCATCAAGTATCAATGGTTGACGCTGAAGAAGCCCTGTGTGAATCGGGCATAAAACACATTTTGATTCACAATAAATAGTTCTTAACTATCAGGTTTTATTTGTGAATCTGAGAGATAAACTGCAACTAGTGAATTTTAATTCCCAGTGAAATAGTTTTTAAGAGCTGGTTCTCATAGCGAATCAAAAACATCTAATGTTAATCAAATGATACTATTGAAGTTATTTTAATGAATCAAATGAAACTGCATAGTCCTGTATAGCCCATTATATAGGTAAAAACACTAAATTCAAGATTCTAATGATTCAACTTACACACACTGTAAAAAAAAAAAAAAAATCTGTTAATTTACAGGTACCTATTTTGTGTTTTTCATTTATTCGGGGTTGTGAATTGCATTGTGAGATGTTGATTTCTGCTTTGTCAACTTTTAATGTTGAAAATTCAACTCTACAGTTGAACAAAGTGAATTTTATTGACATTTTAGTTGTTTAAAATAATATAAGGTCTAAGAAATAATACATAAAGAAATGAATCTACTGTCTAAGATAAGAGAATATGTACTGGCAGCTTATTAAAAGGTTGTTGTACCATAGTATACCACACCAAACCTAGACAATATATCACTGTAAACTATTAAAAAAGTAACGCTTAACTTTTTCTGACTTTGTAAGGTTAAAATTTGTCCGAAAAATTATCAAGGTCTCACAAATGCATAAATAAATAGGGAAAAATAAAAACATGATCACAAAATATCAAAAAATGCTACTTTATGGATATTTTTAAAATGTGCATTGAATCAAAATAGACAACAAAAGTGAGACATCCCCAAAATTAACCACAATCCAATCAAACAACCAATAATTGAATTAGTGTTGAATTAATAGCTTCTGAAACTGAATCAAATCAGAAAATCTGCTATTTTAACTAAACACTATAGCTGCCATACATCACCAAGCTGAAAACCATTTAAAAAAAAAAAAAGTTCAGCGAGAATCAGTGGATTGAGAAAACAACCCAGTAAAAAGCCCATATTTCTGCACAACATAAAATCTGGCTGATTTATATTGTGGAGGTGATTCACTTCTAGGCCAGATGAGCAGCTTCTTTTTTATTCTGTGTAAATGTCACAGTCTACACGACACGTCCTGTATGTGTGTTTAAAATGTAAATGATGGTCATTGGTAGATGTGGATTCGTTTCAGAGGGTCTGGAGAGTGTCAAACCATGATTAGTGTGGATTACAGTCCACCTGATTCAGGTACAGCACTAGATTAATGGTCATCGAACTGAAGACCTTAAGCTTATCTCTGTAGTGTGGGAAAGTGAAGAGAGACAGACAGGATCCTCCCACAGACTTCGTCAGGTTTCGTGTATTATGGTCTAGGCTTTTATCTGAATGAAAGCAGACACACAAAAATAAACGTACTGCCATTTATGGAACATAAGAAATATGGAGTATAACAACAGAAAATGTGTGACATATTATTATGATTCAAAATACACTTTTTCTGCATTAATATTTAAAAAGTTTATTAGAGTAAAATAGGCCAATTTTTAAAATGACTTTTCCAAATGAAAGATGTATCACTATGTTATTACTTGCTGCTGTTGATTAACTGTATGTTGTGTTTCTTTTAAATACTATGAGGTATATTTTAGGAACCAAGCACCAATGGTGCGAAAGCCCTATTTGAATTGCTCAGTTTCTTCTTCTTCTTGTCTAGAATGAATCGCATTTTTGAGGGTCTAAAAATGATCGAAAAGTCATAAAACTTTGCACACGCCCCAGAAGTGGAAAAAAAATACATTTGTTATAGGTTTTAGAAGTGAGTGAGGTATAATGGCTTGAAATTGCCACCTATACACATTTGATGGAGTGGCCCCCGAGCTACAATTCACGCACATGTACTAAAATTGGCACACACATCAAACGTGCCAAAACCTACAAAAAAGTCTCTTGGATCGAAATCTCAAACCCAACAGGAAGTCAGATATTTTTACTGTTTGCATTTCTTTCTCTTTAAAAAATATCCGTACTGTCATCCTTGCTTTGTTATGCAAATATTTTGAAATAAATAAAAAAGAAAATCACAAAAAAAGTATATTTCTATGATGCAATCAGATTTTATTACTCCAGTCTTCAGTGTCATAGTATTTGGGAAATCTTTCTAAAATGGTGGTCATTTAAAAGAGGATTTCAAAACAGTTAACATGTCTTAATAATTACAAACCCTGTATTTAAGGTCACCAACTTTTATTGTAAGAACAACAAAACAGCAAAAAAAACAGTTGCAAAGAAACACAGAAATGCATACAGGTTAGGGAAAACAAATGCGAGAAACTTGTTATTAAATACAAAAACTTTTACAACAGCTTTAAACTTTAACCTTATAAAATATGTCTCAAACTTTAAACTATTAAAACGTCAAGCTTTTAATACTGCTTCAAACTTTCAGGCGAGCAATTCTGAAGCCAACAATAAAGTTTGTCTTGAACTTTTTCTAGTTTTATGTATCTTTATACTTGGCCAGTATCATTTAAACTATCAATCTGTCAGTTTTTAATCACTTAAAATGCAATAACATTTACAATGCAGTATGCCAAAACGCATCTGAAAGACTCTTAGACCATAAGAAGCAAAATTCTCTGGTTTGATGAGACTAGAATTGAACTCTTTGGGGTGAATGTCAGACGTTACGTTTGGAGAAAACCAGACACCGCTCATCACCAGGCTAATACCATCCCTATAGTGAAGCATTGTGGTGGCAGCATCATGCTGTGGGGATGTTTTTAGCAACAGGAACTAGAAGACTAGTCAGGATAGCGGGAAATACAAATGCAGCAATGTAAAGAGACATCCTGAATGAAAACCTGCACCAGAGTGCTCTTGAACTCAGACCAGAGGGATGGTTCATCTTCCAGCAGGACATTGACCCAAAGCAATGGAGTGGCTTCACAACAATGGAGTGGCTTTACAACAACTTAGTGAATGTCACTGAGTGGCCCATCCAGAGTCCAGACCTAAATCCTATTGAACATCCCTAGAGATATAAAAATGGCTGTACACTGTCGCTTCACATCCAACCTGATAGAGATTGAGAGTTACTGCAAAGAGGAATGGGCAAAAATTCCCTAAGACAGGTGTGCCAAGCTTGTGGCGTCATATTCAAAAAGACTTGAGGCTGTAATTTCCGGATGCACTGTGTATAAAGTAGCTTGTTTGTGCTCAGAGAATTTAGAAGAAAATTAAATAAGCATTAAATTAAATATGCACTCAGTGTAGATAAACTCATTTCAGTAAATACAATTCGATGCAGACACCAAAACTGACTATTTATGCATTTTTTAACACAACCTATAGAGATGCCACACATGCCGAACTAACACGAAGGCTCGAATGGCTCATTTTTTAACATAAACAGGATTGCCCTCCGCTTACAGCCCATCATTACTGCTCACATGAGGTCATCAGTGTTTACATTCACTGCATGTATGAGCCAATCCCACTGAAGCAACACAAAGAAATCATATCACACGCTCAGCCCTGTCGAACCTCACCCTATCTAATCACTTGGCCCTCTGCTTGAAGCAACAGCGCTTATAGGACGCGGCTCTATTTAGGGGGAAAAAGCACTCAAGGTCCCACCATTGCTCTTTTGTCCACTGGCAGACGGAGAAGATAAACTCTGACCTGATAAATCCAGCTATGATTGAATCCAGGGAAGGAATATGCAGTCATTTATTTGAGGCTGTCCAGAAAACAGCTCCATTAAGCATTTGTCTGTGGTTAATTTACTCTTTAAACGGCATGCGGATAATCTTTTACCAATCTTTCACGGAGACACCACTCTTAAATCGAAACAATCCTCTGGATGGAAACCTCAATGGAAATATCTGGCAGTTTTATGAGGTAATGCTCTCGCAATAGTAAAAATCCCTTTCATACCGATTGGAGCTGTCATGCTGGTAAATGTAATGTAGTCATGTTTTCAGACCCTTATTCAGTGTCAGAGCGTCATGATGAATGAAGTCGGAGAAGAGCCCTGAGTTTCGTTTCCAGCTTCAATTACGTTGTAAAGAAGCGATCCGGTGCACCAGAAAAAACACTGATCAGACATTAGATTAGGATACTTATGTCAGAATCAGATTTTAATCATACAGTGATGCAATGCCATCTGTCTCTGAGAGCAGGATGTGATGCGGAAAGAGCAGAGATCAACCCTGCATCTCTGTGATCATCCAAATCAGAAGAAAACAAAGAACCATCAGTCTCATCGTCATAATCAAACCATCCTGTTTTATTATGGAGTGTGTGGGGGTTTCTTTAGCTGTGCAATTTGTGGACAAAATTTACTCCAGAAATCAGCAAGATCTGCTTTCAAGGTCTATTTTCATTTATAAAAATTACGAAAAGTGAAGAGTTTTTATTTTTCAGTACCATTGTGCACGGTATTGATATTAAAAATAAAATCTAATTTGATTTGATAGTCTATACACTGTGAAAATGTTGTTGTTTCAACTTAAAGTGTTCCTGTTGCCTTAAAATTTAAACTTTTTTTTTTTTTTACTCTTTGGGCCCTATCATACACTTGGCGCAATAAGGCACAAGACGTGGGTCCCCCCATTTGTTGCTATTTTCAGACCAGCGCAACCCTAATTTTCCAGTTTTCCGCCATGTTATTTTAATAGCAAATTGCGCCATTTTGTGGGTGTTCTGGTCTAGAAAACGGGTGTGTTAAGGCGTATTGTTGCCGCGTTGCTATTTTGAGGAACTAGACTGTGCAATAAACCAGCAGGTCTAAAGTCCAGCGCAGAGCACGTCACTTGTGCGCCTCGCTTACAAATTGCTTAAACCACGCTGGCTGTACAGTTATACACAAATATCTTTACAAATGAAAATGAAATAAAGGAATAAAATATTACAAACATTATTACTTTCTACATAAATATAAAAACCACTGCCTGCATGCCTTTTCATCTCGGACAGTTTTTTTTAGTTTATTCATGACAATTTGCTTTTGTATAATATTATTATTATTAGAATTATTTATTATATGCTTACTTATATTTGTTTGATTAAAAACAAGCTTAGATTTGTCCACCTGTCAGGTTTTAGCATGTGTTTTAGATATAAGTGTTTTTTTGACCACACTTCGTTATTATTATTCATTTATTGGTTTGCTGGGAATTTTGAAACAAATCTTTGCATTTAACAAACAAAATTAATTATGTAGGCTAATTGATGTATTCAGTGGAGTGAGTTTCCATTGTTTTCTTACTCCTCAAAAGAGAGAAAGTGAAAGAGAAAGTAAAAGCAGAGTGGAGGAGACTCATTCTTCATCCTTGAGCTGCAGATGGTCTGTTTAACTGTTTTTTTCGCTAGTGAAGCCTTCAGTTTTTCTACCTACAAAGTCCGCCATGTATATAGCATATGCACCTGGTGTGACGCAACTGACTCTTAAAGGGAATGAGAGATGAGACTCTGATTGGTTTATTTTCAAAACACACCTATAAGTAAAAGAATAAGCAAAACCCTGTTAGACCATCCGCCATGGCGCAAAGCATGTTTTTCCATCTTTAAAATAGCAAAAGTGGATTCGGACGCGCCCTTAATGCTTTTGTGCCCTACACTTTAGACTTAGCACCTGGATCGGTAAAATAGAGCCCTTAATTTTTATTTTCATTGAAAAAAAAAATCATACATACAGTACCGCCTATATCCTTACAAGAAAGAGACGGACCATATATCAAAGTTCTCTTGGAAGTACACACAGTGAATTTAGCTTACTACACAAGGAACTTAAAACTAGGGTTTCTCCTCTCTTTCTCTGATAATAACAGGTTGCTGTAGACTCATTCAGCTCTCTACAGTAGGTGAACGTGTGTAGTAGGACCAGTGCTTCTGAATGGGTGTCTCTGGGGTATAAGGTTCCTGCAGTGATGGGATGCCCACGAGGACATAGATAAGGGTGGATCCCCGTCGGCCTGCTTTTAGTCCAGGCATTCCCAAAATGCCACTCCTGGAACGCGGTGTAGGATCTCCTTTCTGCTTCGTGCATCTGCCTCACCCTAGAATCACGAGCTGCAGAATTTTGACTCCGCAAAAGAGGAATCAAGAGGACACCCAAAAAACACAGACGGAACGCAAAAGAAGACAGAAATAGAGCGAGCGTCAACGGAATACAACTGGGCTCATGTCTCTAGGTTGTACCATGTCGGACGAGCGGCTTCTGTCTGTAACAGGATTGAGTTGCACTACAACTAGTTGCGTGATGCTAAATAAATGCTGGCATGTGTGGCCAGAAACATGACTCTTTGGCTGAAAAGGGTCGCTCACCTCATGTCCACAGGGCACAAGTCTGTACATTAATGACAATGTGCACTCTTTATATTGCTCTGCTGTCCTATCAACACCAAGCTTTGCTAACAAGGATATAAGTGAGATAATAAAAGGCCTTTCTCACTTCTTTACAGCTTTGCTCTTACATGCTCTTAATGTGCTATTAATAACTAAATGAGGATAAACAGTGTACGCAGCTACTGTATTGGGTTATTTAACCTTTATCTTTTGATTGCATGTAGTTTTTTTTCTATTAATAAAAGAGTCCAAAAATAAAACTATAGAAATTAATAAATAAAAATATAATAAAATAAATAGCTCATATATGCTCATTATCACTTTAAAGTCACAGGATCTATTAGAGACTTTTTTCAAATGATGATTTAGAAACATTTATAATTAAATAACAAAATTATTTAATTTTATTTAAAAATATCAAAAAACAAATTGTTGTTCAGCTCAAACTTGAAAAAAGTTTGAAAAAAGTCCAAAATAATATCCACATTTTAATCTGTGAAAATAGTCTTTCAGTTGCTTTTGATCAGTTTAATATGTCCTTGTTTAAAAAGTAGGGAAAAAACTTAGTATTAGTAAACTTATACATTTACTATTACTAAGACTCTCCTATTTTGTTGTTTTTTCTTGCTTTTTTCTTGCCATCTATCCCGAAAGTGTCTTAGTGAAGCTTATAATTGAAATCAAAATTATTAACCCTCATGTAAATTTTGTTTTCTTTTTCCAATATTTCACAAATGATGGTTAACAGAGCAAGAATTTTTCACAGTATTTCCTATAATATTTTTTTCTTCTGGAAAAAGTCTTATTTGTTTTATTTTGGCTAGAATAAAAGCTGTTTTTTAATTTTTTTTATTGCCTACAGAAAAAAAAACAACATTATACAACAATTTGCCTAATTACAGTACACTAACTTGCCTAATTAACCTAGTTAAGCCTTTAAATGTCACTTTAAGCTGAATAGTATCTTGAAAAATACCTAGTAAATACTTTGTACTGTCATCATGGCAAAGATAAAAAAATCAGTTAATATAAATTAGTAATTAAAATTATTATGTTTAGAAATGTATTTTTCTTTAGACAAGAAATTGGAAAAATATATACAGGGGGGCTAATAATTCAGACTTTAATTGTATGTGTATGTTATTACTCCAGGGTCACATGATCTACCAGAAAACATATTTTAATATGATTTGGAAACATTTATAATTAAATAACCAATTGTTGAAAATTGTTGTATGTAAAAGCATGCATTTTTTCCAAAAGTCCTAAACAATCTACAGAATTTTGCTTCTGAAAATAAAATCTGTCAATTTTGATTTTATTTGAAATGTCAAATTTAAGAAATTGTGAAATTCCCTATTATTTAATCTATACTGTCATATTTTAGCGGTGGCGCAGTAGGTAGTGCTGTCGCCTCACAGCAAGAAGATTGCTGGTTTAAGCCTCGGCTAAAACAGTTGGCGTTTCTGTGTGGAGTTTACATGTTCTCCCCGCGTTCGCATGGATTTCCTCTAGGTGCTCCGGTTTCCCCCACAGTCCAAAGACATGCAGTACAGGTGAAATGGGTAGGCTAAATTGTCCATAAAGTATGAGTGTAAATGAGTGTGTATGAATGTTTCCCAGTGATGGGTTGCAGCTGAAAGGGCATCCGCTGCGTAAAACATATGCTAGATAAATTGGCGGTTCATTCCGCTGTGGCGAAAACAGATTAATAAAGGGACTAAACCGAAAAGAAAATGAATGAATGAATGTCATATTTTATGTCATTGTTTTCTTGTTTGTTCCAAGTTAAACAATTCCAAAAAATTTGACCAAAGATACAAGCCACATAAACAAAACATCATACCATTTATCATTGTATTTCATTTCATAAGCAGCATAAAAAGTCCTTAAAACAGGTCAGTGCCAATAGCCTAGAGGTGACATCTTTGACATACAGCACCCAGGCGCTTGTGGCGATCCAAGTTAAATTCCCGGCTTGAGATCCTTTGCTGATTCTTCCCCTCTCTCTGCTTCCCACATTGTCCCGTCTGTAACTCTCCACTGTCCTATCATTAAAGGTGAAAACCCCCAAAATGAATGATAAAAAAGTCAAAATATTATTAAAAAAAACAGTTCCTTAAACACTCAAACATGAAAACATAGACATGAGAATTTGACATAAAAGCATACCTTTGGAAAATGTCTGTGAAGCCTATAATACATACAGTACACAGTGGGGTAAACATTGAACAAGTCACCATTTTTCTCAAAAAAAAAAGTTTTCTAAAGGTGCTGTTGACTTGAATTTTTCAACAAATGTTGGTGAGAACACAATAAATCTGTATATGCAAAGAAAACAAAACTAATTAGTTTACAATTTAGGTTATTTGTAACAAAATCAATTGGCAAAGTATCTACATTAGCAGGATGATGAAAATGAAACCAGGGTGGACATTTTAGCAAGACAATGATACAACTCTCAAATGCTTTCGAAGAAAGAAAATCAAGCTGTAGAATGGCCCAGCCAATCCCCTGATCTGAATCCGATATAAATCCCAAATTAAAGATCAGATTTGATAGACGAGACCCACAGAACCATCAGGATTTTTACACTCTGTTGAAGTCTGTGAAAAACTCACACCTGAGCAAGTCATGTGACTTCATTCTCCATATGAGAGGCGTCTTTAAGCTGCCATCACCAAAATACACTTTAATATAAATGATCAAATACTTTTTGTCAGTACTTTCTATCTCTGTCATTCCATTGTTATTACACGCAACTCTTTTTTTCTTTTTCTTTTTTTTATTTTTGTGTTTATTGTTTGTGTTTTTACCAAATCCGGTTCAATTCCATGTCAACAGCTCCTTTATTAATATTATTACCAGGAAAAAACATAGCGAGTTCAATACTTATTTTCCCCACTGTAATTTTTAACATGTAGTGTACTAATATTGTGCCAGATAGTGTTCAGATCCATATGCAATCCTCTCTTGCCTCATTCAGCAGCTCTGTTATTCCATATGGATATATTGACCCGCCATCAGCCCATTAGCCCAGTAACACAAGGTCACAGGGATGCACAATCACCCGTGTGTTTTCTGCTCCAGCTCCGCCAGATCTCCCTCGTGTCATTAGGCCAAGTTCATTAACTCTCGTGTTGTCTGTGATCAATAGCGCCTCTGTAGCGAATCCCCCGCCACTCCGCAGGCGCTGTTATTGACTAGAACAAAGTGAATATATTATACAAACACAACTATGATCAATGACTCAGGATAAGCTAATGGAGGATACTAGCGCTTTTAGAGCGGGATCAAACCCTCTGCTAGACTTCATTAAGCAGAAATTTCGATTAGCTGTGAGAAAGGCATCCAGCAGTGAACGGAAACGTGGCTGAAGATCTGTGATAATGATGGACGTTCATTATCATTCAGTACACAAGAGCTCATCTCCAGTACTGATAGATGAGGGGAAATCAAAGACACATCAAATACTGTGACTGGACTGACTGTGGCCAATTAAAGATGCACCATGGACAAGTAGTGAAATTTAAAAAATGGAAGTGATGGATGAACTAAAGTGCTTTAATACAGTTTAATATAATACCAAGTCAGAAATGCATTTTAATTTAGAATAGCTGTTTATATCGATTATAGTAAAAGTGTATTTACAAATGAAAGCAATACAACTGTTAGAAAACTTGAATATTTATGGAAAATGTTTTTTGAGCAGCAAATCATAACTGAATTAAATTAAGTTAAATTAAATTAAATTAAATTAAATTAAAAAATAATAAGAAATGCAAACTTGGAACTTTTTAAAAATAAAATAAAATAAATGCAATATTAGGGAAAAATATAAAATGCAATAAAATAAATATGCAAATTTGGGAAAAAATAAAATAAAATAAAATAAAATAATAAATGTAATCTTGGGTAAAAGAGCTAAAATAAAAAAAATCTATTTAATAATTTTTTTTAAAATAATGAATGCAATTTCGGGAATAAAATAAAATAAAAATGCATTATTTTATATTACTAAACTAAATTAAACTAAATGAAAAATAAGAATAAAATTAAATTGAAATTTTAATTAAATTAAAATTTTAAAATAATAAATGCAATCTTGGAATTAAAATAAATTATTTAATTAAATTATATTAAAAATCTAATTTAATTAAAATGTATTTAAATTAAAGAAAATTACAATCTTGGGAAAAAAATCTTTAAAAATTAAAATAAAATAAATTTTTAAATTAAATAAAAATAATAATAAATGCAATCATGGGAGGAAAATAAAAATAATAAAATTAAATAAAAAATGTATTAAATTAAAATTTAGAATTAATAAATCCAATCTTGGGATTAAAATAAAATTAAAAATAAAAATAAAAAAGTAACAAATGCAATCTTGGGGAAACAAATTCGAATAAAAATAAAACTAATAAAAACAATTTTTTAAAATAAATTAAGTTTTGAAAATAATACATGCAATTATGGGGAAAAAATAAGATAAAATGCAATAATGGGGAAAAACTATAGAATGAAATAAAAAAATGCAACCTTGGGGAAAATTTTAATAAAATTTAATTAATTAAATAAAATAATAATAAATGCAAACTTGGGGGAAATAATACTAATAATAACAAAAAAAACTCAATTAAATTAAATTTAAAAATTTGAATAATAAAAGCAATACTGGGAATAAAAAAATAAATAAATAAATAAAATACAATAAATGCAATATATTGTGGAAAAAACTATAAAATGAAAAATAAATTGCAACCTTGGGGGAAGCAAACTAAAATAAACAAAAATTTAATAAATGCAAAAAAAAAAAAATACAAAAAATACATTGGGAAAAATACATAAAAATATAAATTAATTACCAACCCCAAACCCTACATTATAATCCATTTATAGAACATTACTGTCTAGAGGTATTTAAATGAACAGACTAAATGAATTAAAACCAACAATTCATGAAGTTTAATTTCATCAGCCACTAAAAGTTACAACATCAAGTCTCGTAAATCAGGACAGTTTTCTTGAGCTGCAGCTGCTGATTTTATGATCATCACTGAACTTCTATAATGCCTCTCAGTGCTTCTTATTGCAGATAAAGCATAATTCTGCAGTCGGTTCCAACATCACAGTGGTGATATTGTCTTAACAGATTTCGTGGTTGTAATTATGCCTGGTGGATTGATGAGAAATGTGTACTCTGGCTTGAACAACAAAAAAAAAATGGCTGCTACCATAGTGTGAAGTTTGGCCTCGTCTGCTCTCTATCACTCCATAAACACACATTAGACACAGAGCAGCGCAGAAAAGAGGTAGTCTCTCAGGCAATGCTGTCATTGGCATGCAAACAGGTGTGTGTGTGTGCGCTCCAGGGCCACACACCAAACACAGCTGATGATCCTGAGACTGCAACTGTTCCTGCATCTGTCTGCACCTCTGCTTCTAGTGTGTGTCTGTTTATGTGCATGAGCAAATCTCAAAAGTCCACATGGAAACAGCTAGCTTGCGTATATCACTCCACAGACAGCAGGAGACGTGTAAATCCAGACTGTGTTGGCTATAACTTGCCTGGTAGTCCTACTTTAATCTTGACACAATTGTGTCTTTCACTCTGAGCTCAGATTTTCCATGTCTCCGACAGTTTAAAGGTGAAAAACGATGGGTAGATGATCCCAGCAATTCAACATTCATAGGTAGGATGATGGAACTATTATATGACACATAGACAAATGGATAGAGTTATTGAAGGATGGATAAAACAAATGAAAACACAATGAATAGGACCGTCGAAAGATAAATGGATAGATCTTTCAAGTGATAAAAATATAAAGGACATATAAAATTAATGTGGAATGATGGAATAAGTCAATGATTAAAGAGATGGATAGAACAAACAAACAGTGTAAGGTGTGACAAATGAATGGATGGAAGATGAAAAACGACAGATTGAAAAAAATAAAATAAAATAAATGCAACGCAAGCTCATTCTGAAAACGTAGCACTATATGCATTTCTGGAGTGCGCCAAATACATACCAGGCTGTACGTTTTTTTTTGCAGAATTTGTTTTTGTGAATCCACCAGAGACCGCTGTGTATGCTTGAGATGTCTAATTTCTCAAGTACCATTTGTTCCTGCTGTTCTTGCGTAAATCCACCAAAGGCCACTGTCAACTGACTGACTGACTGACTGAATGTGTGATCAACTGACCTACCCTCCTCCTTCCCTAAACCCAACCAATAGTGTTCTCAAAAGCACAGATTGACCCGCCACATTTTTAAACCGCAATTTTAACGCATTCTCACTGTATTTACTTGTTTAATTTATTTTTTGGCTTCTGTTTTTGTCTTACTTGCTTCCTAGAACTGTTTTTCACCAGACTCGAACCCCATCATTATAGTCAACTCATCTCTGCGTCTCAAGCCACTAGACAGACTGGCAGGAAAGCCATCCATAAAGCCATCCGCGGATAAGCCATCCATACTGAGGTAAGCGGTCAACTGGTAAGTTTAACAAGGAACGGCGTCATACCACCCTGTAGTGTTCGCTTTAAAAATAAAATGCAGCCATACAAAATGAGGAAAGGTTGGATGGATCGAGGGAAGGAAAAAATAGGAAAGGTTGGATGTATGGAAGAATGGATGGATGTAAACAAAATGAGGAAAGGTTGGATGGATGGAAGGATGGATGGGTGGAAAAAGAGAGGAAAGTTTGGATGGATGGATGAAAAAATTAGGAAAAGTTGGATGGATTGAAGGATGGAAGGATAAATGGATGGATGGATGGATGGATGGAAAAAATGAGCAAAGGTTGGATGGATGGATGGATGGATGGACGGATGGATGGATGGATGGATGGATGGATGGATGGATAGAAGGATAAATGGATGAATGGATGGATGGATGGATGGATGGATGGATGGATGGATTGTAAAAATGTGGAAAGGTTGGATGGATGAATGAATGGATGGATGGGAAAAATTATGAAAGGTTGGAAAGATGGATAAATGGATGGATGGATGGATGGATGGATGGATGGATGGATGGATGGATGGATGGATGGATGGATGGATGGAAAAAAATAGGAAAGGTTGGATGAATGGAAGGATGAATAAAAAATTAGGAAAGGTTGCATGAATGGAAGGATGAATAAAAATGAGGAAAGGTTGGATGGATGGATGGATGGATGGATGGATGGATGGATGGATGGATGGATGGATAGATAGATGGATGGAAAAAAGGATGGAAAAAATAAGGAAAGGTTGGATAAATGGAAGGATGAATAAAAAATCAGGAAAGGTAGGATGGATGGATGGATGGAAAAAATTAAGAAAGGTTGGATGGATGGATGGATGGATGGAAAAAATGAGCAAAGGTTAGATGGATGGATGGATGGATGGACGGATGGATGGATGGATGGATAGAAGGATAAATGGATGGATGGATGGATGGATGGATGGATTGTAAAAATGAGGAAAGGTTGGATGGATGAATGAATGGATGGATGGGAAAAATTATGAAAGGTTGGAAAGATGGATAAATGGATGGATGGATGGAAAAAAATAGGAAAGGTTGGATGAATGGAAGGATGAATAAAAAATTAGGAAAGGTTGCATGAATGGAAGGATGAATAAAAATGAGGAAAAGTTGGATGGATGGATGGATGGATGGATGGAAAAAAGGATGGAAAAAATAAGGAAAGGTTGGATGAATGGAAGGATGAATAAAAAATGAGGAAAGGTAGGATGGATGGATGGATGGATGGATGGATGGATGGAAAAAATTAAGAAAGGTTGGATGGATGGATGGATGGATGGATGAATGGATGAATGGATGAATGGATGAATGGATGGAAAAAATAAGAAAATGTCGGACGAATGGAAGAATGAATAAAAAATGAGAAAAGGTTGGATGGATGGATGGATGGATGGATGGATGGATGGATGGATGGATGGATGGATGGATGGATGGATAGATGGATGGATGGATGGATGGATGGATGGATGGATGGATGGATGGGTGGATGGATGGAAAAAAATGAGGAAAGGTTGAATGAAAGGATGGATGAAAAACGAGAAAAAATTAGATGGATGGATGGATAAAGGAATTGATGGAGGAATGGATGAATGGAGGGAGGAATGGAGAAAAGGAGGGTTGGTTGGCTGGATAGATAGATGGAACGATGGACAGATGGATAAATGGCTAAATGGATACTATAGCACTAAGTACAAATAGGCAAACTGGGATTTAGCCACAGACTGAAAAATTTAGCATGTGCAAACTCTAAGACAACATGGCTTACAAAAGCATACGCAACAATGGAAAGTTGAGTAAAGACTTTGACAAAATATGCACATGTTGCTGTTGGGAATGTTTTGAAAGTCTTAAAAAATCCACTCCAAAAAGCTTTGAGAACTTTTTCAATTTAGCGTAACAGTGCTAAATGATAACATGCTACAAAAAACACTTCATACAAGCGCAGAATGACATGCTGAAATATATTAGGAAGAACCGTGTGGAAACAAATCATTTGTCCAATCATGTGCTGCTTCACAAGCTGTCTACACTAGCCAAACCAAACCATTTAATACTGTAGGAGAACTGTGTGGTTTCAAATTAGCCTCTTTTGACTGGAGAAAAGAGAGATTTTCAGTAGCATCCACCAAAAATGTTCAGTCAAAGGATACATAATCCTTCTCTCCCCACCATTGACAAATCACAGAAGCCACATGATTGCTAACACAATATTTGGTTAAATCGAGGAGAAGAGCTTTGCCGTGGAATGGAGAGATGGACTCTTGTTTTCAATCATCCGCATAATCAAGGCTTTGTTTCTGCCTGGACAGTTGTAATTATTGGTGGTTGCCATAGAAATCAACTTGCAAGATAATGTAAGGCAACTTTTATCATGTTCAGGCTGTCGTGCTAATGGTTCCTTTTTTTGTGTAGACTAAACCTACGGTAGTTGGCATTAGTAGAAATAAATATTGCACAAGAGCAATTCCAGAGTTATGGATGTGAGATTTGCAGTAAAAGCTCCAAAGATAAATTTACAGAGAAAGTATATGTTAACCATATATTGAAACATCTGTTTATATTTTCCAAAACAGCTAACCACAGAGTAAAGACTATCTTTTCATGTAAACATTTTTTAGATTTCAAATGAGGGAAATAAACATGGATGTGACCAAAAAAAGTCAGTGAGTTTGCAGTATACAACATACTTTGTGAAGTTCTCCAGTTTCCTCCCACAGTCCAAAAACATGCAACCTAAGTAAATTGAACATACCAAATTGGCATCATAGTCAAGCTCTTAGCAAGCAGTGTATCTTTTCTTAGACATCCCTATATCTGTCATTAGCCAGTAGTAAGTCGGGGAAGTTCATCAAGACCTACCTGAGCTCAAACACACCTCCCACCCTGCTAATGAGAGGGAGCCCTGGGCTCAAGGATCTTATGAGCTCAGGGCTCTCTCCCAGGACAGCATGCCAAACAAGTGTATTACCAATCATCAGCTAAGTGTGAACACTTGAAAGTAGAAATTCTGTGAATTAAACTGCACAACTCAAAAGAAATGATCAAAAGGATAAGAGTTGCTCACTATAAAGCAAAAATGGCTGATTTTATTTTATTTTACATTTTTGCATTTATGAGGGAAAAGCTTGGTTATGGATGTATCATCACTCCATTATGAATGTGAAGGATGTAATATTGGCACTTGTGTAACTTTGGTAAATCAAACATAATTGTTTAAAAAAAAACAGACAGACACAATTCTGAGTATTTTTTAAGTACTGTACAATACCTGCTTACATAAAAAAAAACGTAGAAACTGTTTTGCTATTTTGGTGAAAACTTAATTTTTGTCATGACAAATTTGTCATTTGCATGAAATGGCTTATAACCCTAGTTTTGTTCTGTTCCCTGGCCAGCACAATAATTGTTTTCATTTAAATTTCTGTTTTTTGTTTGTTTAATGTTTGTTTTATAATCAATGCATTTTTATTAATGTTAATGTTGCTTGGGTTGATTAATGGGCCCTACTAACCTTTTAAAACCAGGTCTTTAGTTGTTGGTTATAGGTTCAAGAACATTTGAGCTGGTTTCCATTTTTTTATTTATTTTTTTTATTTTATTTTATGTAAATTATATATTTTTTTACTTGTCTGTTAATTAAATGCTGTTTTGTTGTTTAACTTATTATTTTTATTCAACAGTCAAGCTGCATGTCAATTTGATATGTAAATAAAAGGAAATCAATTATTTTTGACATGCTGATTTATGTGAAACCATGAATATGTCTACAGTTGAAGTCAGAATTATTAGCCCCCCTGTTTATTTTTTTCCCCCAATTTCTGTTTAATGGAGAGAATATTTTTTTCAGCACATTTCTAAACATTATAGGTTTAATAACTCATTTCTAATAACTGATTTATTTAATCTTTGTCATGATGACAGTAAAATGTTTTATTAGATATTTTTAAGATACTTCTATACAGCTTAAAATCAAATTTAAAGGCTTAACTAGGTTAATTAGATTAACTAGGTAGGTTAGGATAATTAGGCAAGTTATTGTATAATGATGGTTTGTTCGTTAGACTGTCGAAAAAGTATATAGCTTAAAGGGGCTAATAATTTTGACCTTAAATTGGTTTAAAAAAAATTGCTTTTATTCTAGCCAAAATAAAACAAAAGACTTTCTTCAGGAGAAAAAAAATATCAGACATACTGTGAAAACTTCATTGCTCTGTTAAACATCATTTGGAAAATAATTAAGAAAGAAAAAAATATTAAGGAGGCTAATGATTCTGACTTCATCGGTATATAATCACCTAGCAATTTAGAAATTGGTCCATATTGGTCATCCCTAATTAAAGATGAAAAGTTTGCATACTTAATCAAAAATTAGATACATGTCTATCTTGTTTTGGTCACAATTACACTTGACATACATTTGCATGCCAAGTTCACAATGAAATATTCACATATGCAAATGTATGACAAAAGCAACTACAAGCTTGCGTATGAATAGAGGTCAATAGAATAAAAAGTGTGGTGTGTCTGCCCATTTCTTCTAACAAAATGCAGAACAATAAGCATTGAGGCAATTAAACTGCTCCAAAATAAGCTATTATCTTTTTAAACCATAATAATAATCCTGATGTATCTGAGATCACACCAGGTCTCTACACTACACTTATACCTACCTGTGTAATGTTTGAGAACCAGATCGAGAGATACTCTAACCAAGCCAGGTTTGAACGAGGTCCACTTTAATGACCAAATCAACTCAGGTTACAAATGAGAAGGGGCCTCCTGGGGCCCAGTGCTCGCCACCTCATGCTCCCCTCAACAATGCATTGTTAAAAACCCCACCGCGGCCTGACGACTGCTCCTCTTTCCCACGGTGAAGAGTGCCTGGCCTCGTGCCCCCCTCCACGGCATATAAAACAGCCAAACTTGAGAGGAGGCCAGCTCCGGAGAAAGATGGGGCGCCATGCCGAAACGTACATCATAAATTATGGGCTCCCAAACACACACACACACACACACACACACACACACACACATACAGAAGAGCCATGCCCTCTTATAGCTGCCATGCTTTTACAAGTTGTGAACTAACGAAGGGCTTCCCATCATTATACTCAGGTAAGGGTGGGAACACTTTGTCTTAATTACGTAGGTGAAGGGAGGCGTTAAGTTGCAGGTTTGTTAAACTTATTAATGGTGATGTAAAGCTTTGTCCAGGCTCAGATGGATTTTTGGGCCGTCTAGAGTTTATGCTGCATCAGAGAGCATGTTGAAAATATTGATTTCAATGGAGATGGTGGAATGCAAAGATATGAAGGGAAAACAAGAGTTTGCAAATGCGATGCTCTATTAGGCAAGAAAAATCAAAACTTTATCTGCAATGCATATCAGCTGACAAATGAGAATTTTAGAGAGGTGTGAATTCCAATCAAAATGTAACATCCCATGATGTTGGGGTACAACATTAAACGCCATGTTGACGTCCTATGCTTGCTGGGTTCAAACTTTAAATGGAATATACATATTTCAGAAATAAGGGTAGACAAATTACCTCAGAGCACACAAACACTGCAGTGCTCTTTCATTTTCTCCATAAATAAAACTTGTATCAAACCTTTAGAAATAGTTTGTCAGTTTGTCATGCTCTGAGAAAATGGTTAATGATAATCTAGCAACGACAGTCGTGACATGGGCGTTGAAAATGGGGAACGAAGCAAGGCACCTTGCACTTTTCACATGCTTTTTTAGACGCAATATATAAACAGCCCCTTACTCTTCCACAGCTGAAGCTGCAATCTATTCAATTGACTTTTATTCATTTGCATGTTTATCTGGAATGCAAAACTGTATTGTGTGACCGTTAGAAGACTAATACATCCAAAGTGTAATCATTTGACCTAAAAATTTTTAAATAAAAAAAAATTATCGTAGAATTGTAAGACTGCAATTAAGTAGTAGATGGCATATTTTCACATTTTTATGCATTAAATGTTGAAATATATTTTTTTAAAGATTTAGCAAAATGCAATCTCATATTGAGACAGAATAAATACATATTATGAAAAAATAAATAAATAAAAAAAAAGCATTATTGATCACATCGCATGCTTTAGAGTGCATTTACAATGGAAAAGACATATTTAAGATGCATTTTAAAGTTTGACGTAATCTCAACCGAAACATGAAAAGAGGGTGGGACAGAGTAGCTCCTCCCCTTTAAAAAAAACAGCCAATAATATTTAGTTTTTATTACAGCTCTGCCAGTGAAAGTGGTTGAGCTTAAGCACATCAAATGTAAAGCAAATGAGGAGCGTCTTGAAGAGGGCGAGGCATGTTAGAAAATAGAAAGCATTTGATTGGTCAAGATTTGATGAGAAACAGAAGTTTAAGGTGGTGTGAATAAAACCCTTGATTTATTTAGGTGGAAGTGACAAACTACAAGCTTAACATGTTTATATTGGTATTACATCTTATAAACACAAATATTGTCACTGTTTTGGTGCGCACTGGCTTATAGATACTGATAATAACATGTAAAAAAAATTATTTTAACTTCATGCGACCCTAATCTAGAAACATAAAGATAAACAGCCACTCTTGTAAAGTCACATGGATGTAACGTATCACACTATCAAATTGAACTGACAACAAATAACTGTTTATTAGCCGTGCAGTGTATAAAAGTCATTGTTAGCATGCACTGGTGTGTTTCGTACATGCACTTTGTGAGGGAATTGAGGAAATGCATACACCCAGCTGTTGGCCAACACAAATGTTAGCTCTATAGCTGTATGGGACTCATATCGTCCTTTGCTTCTATAAAAACCACACAAGCATGGCAAACGTTCTCAAAAGACTGAATCAGGTTACATGCCTACAATTGAAAGTCGTCTTTCTCTGCTTTAACCCATTACACATGTTTCAACTGCACAGTTTCACACACAAACCCCCCAATAACACAATTTTTTCCTCCGTAATTGAAGACCATTAGCGATACTACAACAACAAATGACTTCAGATAATGCTGACTCGGGTCAAACAGGTTCAATTCAATAAACTACTAATTACTCCACTTACTGTTTGAGCGAATTTATACCTGGCTGCTTTGCTTCATGAAAATGTGGCTTTTTAAAAATACCACTCAAGAATCTCAGAGCATTTCTGAACGTCCAGATGTTGTAGATTCGAAGCGACGTTTGTTTAACCTGCCTCAACAAACTCTCCAATACAGTGACCGCAGGTTGTTTACTTCTACCCAAAGGTTCATTTGCTTGATTGCGTATGTATATTTTGTCATTCCTGCAGCCTGTATATCCCACAGAAGTCTTGGTTTTGTCAATGTTGCCTCTGTGAATGTGGGAAATCAGTCAATAGTGTGGTGCACTGGGATTTTTCAGTGTCAGGAAAGCTTCTCGATGACAGATGCCAGCCTTTTCACGATAAACCACATCACTCGGCATCAATGCAAATGATCGTTGCTTTATTAACATCCATAGGCAGACCCTTTTCTGGCAGGTTAAGTGATCTCTAGGCCAAACCTGCTTGGTGAATGTCAGAGGTAACAGTCTTGGCGGTTTTAGAAAAGGTTGTGCCCCTTACCTTCGATTATTTCCTGCCTCCTGATCTCTCCTGGACTTTCATGCCTCTCAAGTGACTCTTTATGCAGGCTGACAGGGAACAGGGTATAGAGCGTTGACACAGAACGGCATTGATCCGTCACCAGCCTGGCTCTCTTCAGATGTGGATAACTTGGGAACCTGCAGATGAATGGAGATGATGTTTCAGCCATCCGAATCACAGCTTTGTGTTGATGGACTGTGAAATGCGGAAGATGTCCAGTGCGGACTGATAAAAATATCAATGAGATGCTCAGAAAGCCTTCAGAAACAAAAATCTAAAACGTTCCTTTGAATGGATTAAATTAACAGGCCATATAAATATGGAAACATGATTTATGCAAGTATGTTAAAGAGATAGTTTACTCAGAAATTAAAATTGATGCTATTTACCCCCCTCCACCCCCCATGTGGTTCCTAACATTTAAAAGTTTTTCTTTTGTTGAACAAAAAATATATATTTTGAAGAAAGTTGAAAACATGTAACCATTTACTTCCATAGATGGAAAAACTAATACAGACGACAATGCTTACAGTGCTTTACAATGCTTGCAATGATTAAAATGCTAACAATTTTCTAAATATCTTCTCAAAAAAAGTAAAAAAAAAAAAAAATACAAACCTCAAAGATTTAAAACAAGGGTGAGTAAATGATCACAAAAATTTTATATTTGGGTCAGGTCAAAAATAAATGTATCCATTTTAAATCTTAAAAGATTTGTAGTAAAGTTTTGTTTGATTGAAGAAATAGTACACTGTAAAATATTATATGATCAATTAATCCTGACAGCATATGTTTTTAGGTCACTGTAACTTATTAAACTAAGTTAATCATGTTCTAACTTAATTTTATAAGTTACTCAAGCCAGTTTAACATAATAAAAGTTCAATGAACTTATAAGGTTAATTTGATTCAACTTAAAAATTTAAGGGAACCAGGATCTTTTACAGTGTAGAAATCAAATCATAGGTAGAAAAAGTAGAAGTACAGATGAAAAAGAAAAGTATGCTTTTTAAGCTTGATATCATGGTAATATCTGTTATGAAGCGAAAATTATATTAGAAATCATTTAGTTTGCGAATTTCAACTTTTTAAAAAGTTTAATATCACAAAAACTAAAACTCATATCTGACATAATCTGATATAATATAATATAATAAAATACAATATAATATAATATAATATAATATAATATAATATAATATAATATAATATAATATAATATAATATAATATAATCTGATAATATAATATAATATAATCTGATAATATAATATAATATAATATAATATAATATAATATAATATAATATAATATAATCATCAGGGGTCACCACAGTGGAATGAACCACCAACTTATCCAACATATGTTTTACTCAGCGGATGCCCTTCCAGCCACAACCCAACACTGGAAACACCCATAAGCTCTTGCATTCAGACAAATACACTATACCCAATTTAGCTTACCCAATTCACCTATAGCGCATGTATTTGGATGGGGAGAATACCTGAGCACCTGGAGGAAATCTACACCAACAAAGGGAAAACATGCAAAATCCACACAGAAATGCCAACTGACCACACATTTCTGCGATGGAAGTATTCTCATTATTTTGAACGCATCTATAACATTAGGATGCTGGACAATGGAGTTGAGGATCCACGTGCAGTACTTTAATAAACAGGGTATAGGTCATGGAGGAAATGGTCAACACCGAACCATACAGGAAATCCAAAGTCGTAGTCTAAACAGGCAAATAGTCAGGCTAGGCAGCTAGGAATAAAGACATGTAAAACAGGGTAAGGATTGATACAGGGAAAGACTAGATGGGATAAATGCTTAAAAATGATACCGGAGATAAACACCAACAAGACTCAGCCCCGATGTGTGTGTGAGCTGTATAAATAGTCCTAGAATGTGTTCGTGATGAGCTTCCATCTGTGTGTGTGCAATCAGTGGGTGCAGTCAGCTGAGGCCCTTAATTATGCAAATTTAATATAACCTAACATAAAGGAAACAGAAGAGTTATAAAAAAATTTACCCCCCCAACAGTTGTCATAAAGGGTAATATTAGTTATATGAAAATCGTTCTTTGTACCAGGCTGTAATCACCTTTTTTCTGTTGTAAAGTTGGCCTTTCTAACAATGGGCTCAATTGAAATTTGCTCCAAATAGAACCAGGACTAGCGGAATTTCGATGAATGGCAGTTACAGTTATTTCCGTATGGGCTTCCTGAGGGAGAGCGGGAAGTTGCCGCTTTGTGTGAACAGATAATATTGGATTTGTAGTTCTTTTGGAGGCAGATTTGTGGTTCTCCAGTAATCTGTATGGACTAGATTGCAGTTGATTGTGACACCATCGAAGAAAAGGTAGCAAACAAATTGCTTTAAACTTTCATTAATCTGTAAATAAGGCATGGGGAGCTCTGAGGTCAGGATGTTCTACAAAGATTATATTGTCCAACATTATTATTTTTTATATGTGTGTTTTAAGTAAATAAAGGTTATACAGTGTGACATCCCAGAGGTATCCTGTTAAAAATAGAAGAACCACCCCCACTGCAAGTTCTGAAAGAGATCAAGCCTCAGGCAGGTCAGAAAAATTAAAGCAAAAGTAACTCAAAAGTAGGCGAGGCAGTGGCGCAGTAGGTAGTGCTGTCGCCTCACAGCAAGATAGTCGCTGGGACGCTGGTTCGAACCTCAGTTGGCATTTCTGTGTGGAGTTTGCATGTTCTCCCTGGGTGCTCCAGTTTCATGTGGTACAGGTGAATTGGGTAGGCTAAATTGTCCGTAGTGTGTGTGTGATTGTGTCTGTAAATGTTTCCCAGAGATAGATTGCGGCAGGAAGGGCATCCGCTGCGTAAACTCTTGCTGGATAAGTTGGTGGTTCATTCCGCTGTGGTGACCCCGGATTAATAAAGGGACTAAGCCGACAAGAAAATGAAAGAATAACTCAAAAGTACAGTAAAAAATTACTTATCATAAAAAGTAGCACAACTAGTTACATTTTTGGGAAGTAATTCATTATTGTAATGCATTACTTTCTAAAGTAACTTTTCCCAACACTGTATATAGGTACATTCAATATTTTTAAGAAGAAAAAACATATCAAACACAAGAACCCCAAGTTCTTCCTATCTCACGTCTCAGATTATCAAGTTCAGTAACTCTACTCTTCAGCTGGATTCTACTTCCTGTAACGAGAGCTAGATTTGGTTGATTTTTATCATGCAAGACGATGGATATTCTGTCAACTTTTACACAAAGGCACCTTCTTTTCACTCTCTCTCTTCTCCCATTTATCCCTCTTTAGTAGCTCTCATTCTCCATCTCCTGTTCTCTGATTTGATGGTCAGAGCAAAGGGGCGATAAAAAAGGTGAACCAAGTATTTGTTTGGGGGTCAAAGGGATGGGTTAACTGGCTGCGGAGACAGGTGGGTCTGGTAAAGTGAATCATTTGACCTATAGGAAATCAGTCAACCTGCTGAAATCTAGTGTCTAAAATTCTCTTTTCTAGAAGTCTCAGCTGGATCAACTGTAAAAAACAACGAGTCCACATTTTTAATGGATGTGCCTCAGAAAGCAGTTTACAAATGAAGATGTCATATTATACAGTAGCTAGAGCTGCACAGTATATCATTTCAGTATCAATATGCTGCAATGTGATCATTCAAATTCGGGGATGTGCAATGTTGAGTCTGGATTATAACTTATCATTTGCAGATGCTCCTCCCTACAGAATCATCACAATCAATCTACAATTATGAATTATTTCCAAACAGAGATATTCAAGTCATCTGGTGAAATGTATCACAATATAAATCGCAGATTAACAAAACATCGAATTGTTGCATTTTTCCAATACCATGCAGCCCTACACTGAAATAAAATATTAAGATGATGAGATATGAAGATGATTCCTTAAACATCCACTCATTTTTTTAAAAAAAGGTTCAGGACACCCTGGAGTACTACAAATTTTAATAGATTTGTGTGTGTTGAGCATCAGTTAAGACAAAGTTAGCACCTGTCGGCTTTAAATGTGGAAAAAACTGGGTAATTTTGAGCTTTTGTAAACTAATTTCATCTTCCATTTTTAAAATAATTTTTAAAATCTTTGACGTAGTGTGAATCTGCTAGTGGAGTGATGATGCGTCGGTTTCTCATTATTATTCATAGCAGAGTGCTCTTATCCTATGAGAAGACCCTGCTTCTAGATTATTCATACACTTACTTTCTGAAAGCAAGGCAGACCTGCCAAGCTGTGAGACTCGATGAATGGGTGAGACCATGCACAGCATGTGTCGTATGTGTTTGTTTCCATGATCCACGGGGTTTGTTCTGGCCGCAGCCGTATGTAATCTTCAGCTCAATAACCATGTGGATGGATGATAACAGCCTTCTAAACCTACTAGTAGGCGCAGAAGTCCCCTACTGGCCCATATCTATCAGCTGATAACCACTGATAACACCCATTCAATCGAGTGATAACATTCGAACTGACTGGTTAAAGTGTTAATGAATGTTAACAAGCATGCATTTAGATTAATGCATTAGTAAATGTTGAGCCGTGATCACAAAAAAAGACTTTTACTAATGTTTAAACTAAATATTTTGTTAAAACTTAAATGAGGGAATGAGTTAAAGCAACAAGTTTGATTCTTTTTGGGGCAACAACTTAATTATTTTTGTATAAGTCACTAAAAGTTGTAAAAAAAAAAAAAGATTTAGTTACCTTAATTGATTTGTGTTGGGACAACAGAGGAATTGTTTGGAGGCCAGCCTTTTTTACAGTGATTATTAAATGCTGTACTGGTATTGTTCTTTTTAGATCATGTTAGTAACAAATATTAACTAATGAAACCTTATTGTAAAGTGATCATTCATTTGTTATATTAATTTGTACACCTTTTTTAACTTTTAGAAACTTCAGCATTACAATCTTTTGCATCTTTACCATTTAGAATCATTATTCTGCTATAACAATCATAAGTGTTAATAAAAATTTGGCATTGCAATCTTAACATTCTGAATCTTCAGCATTCATATCTTTTGAGTCTTTACATTTTAGATTAATCAGAATTCATGATCTTAATGATCTTGTAAATTTAATTTTTAAAAAACATTTAGAATCATTAGCATTCAATTATGTAGATTTTTATCCATTTAAATATTTAACATTAGAGTTCTTTGAATTTTATATTTTGAACGTTCACCATTTTTCAAATATTCACAATATTCAAGCTTTAGTATTTAAAATCTTTAACTTTAATCTTTAACCAATAACTTTAACAGAAAACATGCGCCTGCACACACTATAAAAAAAAATACTGGGTTCCACACAACCCCTTCATGTCCTCCCAACGCAAATCAATAAAGTTAACTTAATGGTTTTACAAATATAAGTTGATTGAACATAAAACTATTAATATTTCCCAAAAGCAAACTCAAGAATTCTGTTGTTTAAGCTTATTTTTAATAAGTAGTTAGAACAAGCAGAAAAAATATTATTTTGAGTGTGTGATATGTTCATCTCATCTACACATTACTTGACTCCAGTTCTTCCGAGTACTGTCTAGACCAAAAGGAACTCTACTGTTTGAATCCCACCAGCATCCCAATCTCGTCCGATTCCTATAGTTCCCCAAACCTCCAGTGGCCAAACAGCACAATCTCAGCAAGACACAAAACAACAACCTCTGCTTTCTTCACATGCTTCCATGAGCCCATGATGAAAGACTGCAGCATCTACAGATCTCCTCTCCCTCTGTAGTCTGGATATGATTTTTTTCCCCCTTTATTTTACTTCTTTCTGAAAAGGCGAGAATCTCTGAAGGCTGTGGAAGAGATCAGAGGTGCGTTCTTAAGAGTGGAAAACCCCGAAGTGCGTTCTTGCTGCTAGAGACATCCGACTTCTCCACTGAACAAGCATCTTGGGAAATAAGATGAAAACACCTGGCCCAGCGTGATGTGCCGAGCTTGAGAGGTTAGATGTTCAAAATAGGGCTCAGATGCCCTTTCTATCAACGAATCATCTTCATCAAGTGAACTACCAGATCTCCCCACTCATACAGTGATCCGCATAAATGAGTACACGGCCTTTTGAAAACAAACATTTTGTGAATTAAACAGACATATCTATTTAAAAAATAAGAGTTTAACAATTAACATTTTGGAAATAGAAAGATAATACATTTAAATTCAAACTATAGGAATAAAAATACTGATTTCATGTTTTTTAATGTTTTTCTCGGATTTTTAATGCTTTTAAAATTTAATTGAATATTTTTCCACAACATAAAAAGTTGGGTGTATTCATTTTTGGACTCTTATCTTAAGTTTTTTCTTTGTTACACTAAAAAAAAAATGATTCACTGGATTTACTATTGTTTTAAAAGGTAAGTGGTAGGAAACATGATGTGAGCAGAATTTAATTTCAGTAATGTTCAACTTTAAACAAACAAATATGTTTGTTTAAATTCAACCCATATAAATTGTTTGAAACCAGTTACCTTTAGTAAATCCAATGAATATCTTTTTTCCGAGTAGATTAGTTCCAGTTTTGGCTTCGGTACTGTATAATGTAGAGTATATGTACAAATATATTCATGTAAAGCATTGTATAGACAACATTCTTTTAAAAAAGTGATCGGTTACTTCTAGTAGTAGTAGTCGTCATCATTGGTGTATAGTATCAGTAGTAGTAGTAGATGTTGTAGTAGTAGTAGATGTTGTTGTAGTAGTATCAGTTGTAGTAGACCTTGTTTTAGCAGTAGTAGTAGTCGTTGTAGTTGAATAGGAGACATTCTAGTAATAGTCATTGTTATGGCTGTAGTAGTAGCAGTAGCAGCAGAAGTAGTATTAGTAGCATTAGTAATTTCTGTAGTAGTATATAGTAGTAGTAGCTTTAGTATTTGTTGTAATTATTATTATTGCTGTTGTCAGTGTTATTACTGTTGTCCTTTTTTCTTTTTACTGTCATTATTACTATCAATACATTGCTTTTATTGTTGTCACTCCTCACCACTGATTGGTCTCTCTCTATCAATGTTTTATTTATATCTGATTTGCTTTATTTTTTGACTGTTATATATATTATATATCTTTTTTTCTCTTTTTCTCTTATGTATGTACTCTGACAAGTCCACTTATGCCGAGTTCAGACTGCATGATTTTCAAAGTTGTCATGTCACAGATGCTTTCACACTGCATGACTATCTGGGCTAGCATTTCGTCGCTGATTTGTTTACACTGCAAGATGGATCGGCGAAAGGGGCTTTTACTTTGCATGACATTACAATAGGATGAATCGCCGACAACTTTGTCCAAACTACATCCAAAAACACAGATCCAGAAACACGTAGTATATCTTTTGTTAATAACTGCAAAACAAGAAAGAAGCCTTTAATGGGGTAGAAAATGTACATATTTGCTCACCTGGGTTTAAAGGGAATTAGCGATTTCTCCTCAACTTTCTTTTTTTTTTTTACTTTCTGTATGAAACGTCAAACAGACATGGGTGCTCCTGTCAAACCTCCACTATTTTTCCTTAATTTCTCATTTAAACTGAAAATAACGCTTTTAACTTCTCCCTCAACCTCCCGCTGGCCTGCAAGTACACACACACACACACACACACACAAGTGAATGCCTCTCTCATTGGCTGTAGATGATCGCCAATGTTATTTTCAGTCAAAACTCATTTCACACGACAGTTCCAGATATTTAGCATGCCAAATATCTCACAGGCATCGAAGACTCATCGGCGATTGTCTCAGATTCATACTATGTGATTGTCACTCACGTTCACGAGCACCGATTTGCCTGTTATTTCAGGCATTTGTCAGCCATTTCTCAAATCAAGTCAAATTCGGAGCAAAAATCATGCAGTCTGAACTCTGCATTAGTTACCTTTATATACACACACACACACAAACATGTCTGTACCTGACTGTATTTTTATGGTGGTTTTGTTTTTTCATCAGTTTTTAGTTGTTTTGTTCTCTTTGTATGTGATCCCAATTTGTGCATATTTGATGCCCTCTTGCATATTCTAATAAAAAAAGAGAGATCTGTGAAGGGTGTACTCATTTATGCTGAGTGAGCACTGTATCGGATTGAGAATCCTTAATCTTTATAGCAATTCAAAACACTTTGCAATATGGTTGTATAAATTAATCTTAGCTATTGCATCCACTAGCATGGACAAAAAATGAACAACACATTACAATGTCTGTTTATTGTTAGTTCATGCTAACTCACAGTAGATTAAAGTTAACAAGCATGACTTTGGATGTTAATAATGCAGTAGTTAATGTTGAACTATGATTAATAACTGCTGTACAAGAATTGTTCATAATTAGTTAATGTTAGCAAATACATTAACTAACATTAACTAAAGAAAGTTTACTGTAAAGTGTGACCAAAATTGTTTTAACCACCTGAAATATTTATAATCGCCACATACAATCTTTAGCATTCAGAACTCCCTGAATTTCAACAAAATTTATCAAAGAATATTTAGTGTCTGAACACAGAATCTTCAGCATTCAGATTTTTTTAAATAATGAACAGAATATTTACCAGAATTTTTTACATTTAAAAACTTGAGAATAAAAAACTTCCATTGTTAAAACCATTAGCACTTAAATATAAATCAACCCGGGCTCATTGTGGAAACGTAGCCCCGCAGACAGTTTTGCGGACCGCGAGATACATCCCGGGAGGTACGTATTCGAGCGGTTTTTGTTTTCGCGGATCCGCGAGAGGCCGCTGTGCTCGCTTTTTCGTTCATACCTCCGGCCACGTAAATCGCGGTCTCCAGAAACGTCCGCGGGGCTACGTTTCCAGAATGAGCTTGGGTTGAAATAAATTAATAAAAATAACATTTTTACATAAACTTTTTTGCTCCGGTTTCCGCCACAGTCCAATGACATGCACTATTGGTGAATTGGATGAACTAAATTGGCCATAGTGTATGAGTGTGAATGTGAGCGTGTATGGGTGCTTCCCAGTACTGGGTTTCGCTGTAAAGCCATCCGCTGCGTTAAACATGTCGTAATAGTTGGCGGTTCATTCCGCTTTGGAGACCCCTGATGAATAAGAGACTAAGCCGAAGGAAAATGAATGAATGATTACAATGGTTTTCATTTTATACCACCATTTTACACCACATACACATTATGTATTATCTGATGCCATCTTTAACAATGCACAAACTAAATCTAAATAAACAAATCCTAAATGGCAACTCACTGTGGTTTGGAGCAGTGCCTGTGCATTTCCATATGTGCTGAAGAGACTTAAGTCAAAGTGAGTGAACTTCCCTACAGCTGCCCTTCAGAGATACTTACAACATGACCACAAGAAAACCACAGCCATCCTAATCCTACAAGACACTACTGGAAACCAAGCGGAACAAGCGGACATGAAAAACAGTGATGTGAGGAATCTGGCATTAACCACAACTCTCAACCCAGAAGATGATAGTGCTTCATTTGGCTTAAAGAAGGATAGGAATAAAAGACAAAAATAAGATTACTTTAGATTATGGTCAAAAGTAGACTCTCAAATACTTGGAAAGATTGTGCATTGCAGTCTAATTTTGTGCAGAGTGTGGTCATCAAAAGTCCATCTGCTGACCTCAGTCCGAAACCAAACCAAAGCTGATTCTTTAAGTAATGAAACATTGTGTGTTGCTCTAAAATGAACAACGGGGGTCTATACGTAGATTAGCTGGCTAAACAGTTAAACTTTAAAGATTTCACTAATTCTGGGTTTTAAGGAATCATAAAGGAAGCTTGACATTAATCACATTATATCATTACACTACACGGCCAACCATTACGCTCTGCTTTAAAAAAACAAAATTCAACCAATCAGTTTTGAGTAAAGTGGCACATCTCTAATGAAATAAAGAAAATCTCCCTGGATCTTTTGTTACTATAGTGAAACACGTATCATAGCTATCACCTTTCCTTCTTCATGTTTGAAAATTGTGAAAAGAAGAGCTTCCCAAAATATTTATTTTACAAATTAAACATGCCACTAATTTTGGGCATTTTAATCCCAAATGCTGCATGAGTTGTCATCCACTATACTGTACAAAAAAAAAAAAAAAAGTACAAAGCAACAAAATGCAGTTTATGTCTAACCAGGAGTGCAATAGCAGCAAGTATATAGGTATACGTAATAAAGTGCAGTTACAGAAAAATGATGGTGATATTTACAGATAGAGATACTATGAAAATTAGATACAGGTTGTAATAGCTATGAACAGATTCATAATAGATGAATAGATGTACAGGTTGCCATTACTAATCAGAAGTATGCATATTTATGAACAATTACAAATGTATATGTACAGTGGGTGTGTACATATCAAGATGAATTTAACGTAGTGCTATGAATATGAGCAATTTTTAAATGTGCAAATATAAAATAGTGCAATGATTATGGGAAGTATAGGTTATAAGGGTGTGAGTATGGGAGTGTAGGAGGCAAAGAGTTTTATAAAAAGACCAAAATGTTTAGTCTTTGCTGCCTATCCAGGTTTAAGGAACAACAAATAATAACTTGTCTTGTAGTTGATCATTTGGTCTCAGAAGTGGCTTATAAAAGGCAAAGACCTCTAGATTATGCTTATTTTACCAAATGAAAATATGATCATGCCTTGATTTTTAATTCTTTAATTAGGACAGTAAGGTCTGACTTTGCTTAGATGAAAGTCTTGTCACCTAACAAAAATGATGTCCAGTATAGAATATAAAGTCATGGTGCAGTGGAAAATGAATAATATTATGTATGACTCCCATGAGCTTGGAGGACTGCATCCATACATCTCTGCAATGACTCAAATAACTTATTAATAAAGTCATCTGGAATGGTAAAGAAAACGTTCTTGCAGGTCTCACAGAGTTCATCAAGATTCTTTGGATTCATCTTCAATGCATTGTCATTCATCTTCCCACAGACATGCTCAATAATGTTTATGCCTGGTGACTGGGCTGGCCAATACTGGAGCACCTTGACCTTCTTTGCTTTAAGGAACTTTGATGTGGAGGCCAAAGTATGAGGAGGAGTGCTATCCTGCTGAAGAATTTGCCCTCTCCTTTGGTTTGTGATGTAAAGGGCTTCACAATTGTCTTGATACCTCAGGCTGTTGATGTTGCCATCCACTCTGTTCTCTCTCAGATCTCTCGCATGCACCCTATACTGAATCTAACCCCAACCCATAACTTTACTTTCACCAAACTTGACTGATTTCTATGAGAATCTTGAATCCATGCGAGTACAAATAGACCTTCTGCTGTATTTGTGATGATTGGGATGAAGTTTAACATGATTCATCAGAGAAATCCACCTTCAGCCATTTTTCCAAATGATCAACTAGAAGTTGATCAATAATAACTTGATCAAATGGCCAAGTTATTATTTGTTGCTACAACTGGGATAGATGACAAGACTTTTGTCAGGTAGTATATATGTAGAGACTCAAGGAAAGCTGTCATTATATGGGTTTTTGAGGCATATATGCTTGTCAGGCCACACCAGATCTCACCGGTGCATCTGGAAGCCACATGTAAAGTAGGGCGTATCAGACAAAACCACAGCAACCCGGTACAGACCCCTCTGGGAAAGTTTAGCTTGAGCATGTCTGTGCCGCTTGACACAACACATGCCTTCTGGAGTTATGATTATCGGGGAGGTGTCATCTTTATGATTAACTACACTCTGAATTATAGACCTGCACAATAAATGTGTTATAATCTTCCAAAGCACTGCATATTATTAGTTAAATCGGCATAAAATGGAATTTACAACACATTGTAGTTCCAACATGGGCATCTTTACATGTGAAAATGCTATTTACATTTACAACATCTACATTTAGCAACATTTACAATTGAGGAGGCATTCTGCAATTCAACAAGAAGAGGCAATACACACAAGAAGTGCTAGTTATCCAAAGGAACTGTTTTTTGCTCAGAGAATTTAGTTCTAGAGTAAGAGTGCTAAAGTTTTTTTTTTTTTTTTAAAGAGAGAGAGAGAGAGAGAGAGAGAGAGAGAGAGAGAGAGAGAGAGAGAGAGAGAGAGAGAGAGAGAGAGAGAGTTTCTACAAGTGGTTTGTCAAGCCCACTCACCTGTATGAAGCACACTTCATAAATGTTTTTATGTACTAAACAAATCTATTTAGCCAAAAAAGGGAAGAAGAAGATAGAAGTATTTTTTTCCATTTGGGAATTGATGAGCTTGTAAAATGTCTGAGCAGACTTCTAGACTGGAATTTGGGATGTAGGCCTGTCACAATATTTATTTTTGTATGATAAATTGCACCAAAATATATTGCGATAGACAATATTATTGTCATTTTAAGACCATTTTCTGACACTCATCATTGTTTAATGCAAAAATGACAGTAAAATATCATAACAATGCAAGTACACTCTTCCAAAGAACACATCATATTGAAAATTTCATTCAATTATAGTCATTTTAACAATTTAATAATCAGGCATTTGAATCAGAATGTAAAATGCTTAAATAAATAATAATAAAAGTTAACATAAAAAGTGGAAGATAAAAAGTACCAGAGGCTTCGATATTTGTACCAGATCTATTTCAGTTGTCAGACAACCACATGAAAACATACCATAGTAATAGTAATAAAGTGTTTTTGACACCTCCAATAGAGATAGATATGTTGCGTAATCAGCTACAATGTTGCTAGAATTGGTTTTTATGTATGGGCAATATACGTATATTGCATCACCAAAAATTATTGAGATCATGTCCACGCGTTGTGTAATAAATGGATTTATTGATTATTGTGACAGGCCTATTGGGATATGAAATGCAATTTTAAATCTTAACTTACAAAGGTATTTCATATACATAGAAGTTTATTAAATACAAGTAAAGAATCTTCACATGGACTGTGGCAAAATTGAGATGACAGTGAGTAATCTACTGAGCAGGAAACATATGTATAGTACCATCTAATTCTGCTTCTTAATGGATCCAAAAAAAAGAATAAAAAAAGAAACAAATAATAATTTGGGAATTGAAGAGCTTGTAAAAAGTAACTTTCATATCAAAATAAATACTGTACAAAAATGCTGGGTTCCACACAATTCATTCATGATAACAATTTTAAGTGGATTGAACAAAAAACAAGTTGTCCCAAAATAATCGTAAGAATTGTGTTGTTTGAGCTCATTTTAAAGAAGTACTTTGAACAAGCAGCTATTTTTTTTTTTTAAATAAAGCATTAAGTCAAATTTGCTTTTGGTAAGCATCAACACAAAACAATACAAAGGTGGCAAACTTGACAGACCTTATTGTGACCTCTTACGAAAAAAATATTTCCTGCAAAGCTCAAACACTAAACATCATTCATATACACCTGGCTCAACAAAATGACCTCTGACAGGAAGCTCACGGTGATAGATGACCTGTGTGAATTGTGCAAGGCGGCGCAAAAAAAAAACTGATAATGGTCTTACTTCTCCAACAAGTTGTAAAGACTTAAACGCCTCGCTACAGTATTTTACTATGACATAAGTCCCTTTGTGTGCGAGCCACGGTGAGGTAACCAGATCATTTCACGGCACCTTCGGGATGCAGCTGCTCCTGCCAACCCAGGAATTGCAAATCTGTCTTTTTTCTCCTTCATTCGCTCCTCTGTCTCAGGATGTCCCACAACGACAGACGCTTCCCAGAGAGCAGGGTTCCTGGAATATTTTGCATCCACCTATTTTTATGAGCATTTTGGATTATTCTCATAAAAATGCTAGATGGAAAGGGTAGGATAAACGTTTTATTCGATAAGAAAAAATGTGGATAAACTATGGTGGAAACACATTTACTGAATGCATTCCAGTATGGAAAAGCATTAAAATGACGAACCAGCAGTCCGACCACATTGTAAAACATCTGAAAAATTGTTTTGGTCATTTTATAATGCATCAGCCAAAGTCGTCATCACAGTGGGTCAGTATTATCAATATATTATTATACCTAGAACTGTCCCAAAAAGTGTCTCGCATTTACGATAGCCATTGCACATTGCAATTTATAAAATAAGAAATAGACTCAGCATCTCTAATGTAGTAAATCCCACCTGTCTTTTTGATATTTGGCACCAGTTCATCAGGAAGTGACGATTTTAGTTCTCTTTGACTCATTGAATTCAAACGCTGTGTTTTTTGTAAGCCTTTTATGCAATATTCCAGGTTTGCGCATAAATTTAATTGCCACCTTTGCTACATAGCTACAGTCTGAAAACAATTCATTATTAATAAATTCAATTTATTAATTTAATTAATAAAATCAATTTAATCAATTTATTTATACATTTAATTCTTTTTTTTTTCTCCTGACAAAATTGTGATTCGAGACACTGCCTAAATCTAGAATTGATTCACTTAATCTCCATTTATTCCTACTGATTTCTTAGATGCTGCTGAAAAAAAATATCACAAGACATTAAATTATATTAAAACGTAATTAAAAGGGAAAAAAGGTCTTAAAATGTAATATAATTGCAATTAAACAATGCTTGTTTTAAACTGCAATAAAAATGAAATCATTGACACAAATTTTGCGCAATATATGTTCTTATTTACGCTTCTTTCAAATTACTTCACCATAACAATCTGCAATTATTTTATTTAATTTTTGGTCCAAAGGATTGACAAATGCACAGAAATCTGGATCAGAAAAAGAGACCTTATAAAGGGACACATGTAAGAATTTACCAGAAAGCACAGCAGCCAAAACCTGTGAGCACACACACAGAAAACACAGACCTATTTGGAAATTAAATCTATAACAAATCTCCAAAATAGAGCAATTTGTTTTTCTATGACATTTCCAGACTTCTATGATGTTATGAGTTATACTGTCATAGAGAGGACAGTATATTTACAGTAGCGCTTGAATTTACTGCCGCTCCCACATTTTTCAGAGCATGTGTCAGCACATGGGATTTCATTACAAGCTCACTTGTAAAGCTCATCAAGTACAAATAATGAAAATAAAATAAAAAATGAAAAAAAAGAAACAAAAAAGGCTCATTTATCGATGTTTGCTTTCTAAAGTTGTTCAAAAATTAATAAATGATACATCTAAGTTTCCTTCAAATTAAACTAAAATTAATTTAATTAAAAATGTTAAAAAATAAAATGGTTGATACACCAATTTCTTTTCTAAAGTTATAATAAAATGTAATAAATTTTGAATAAATGTTACAAATAAAAGTTGTAATAAATGCTACATACAAATTTCGTTAAAAGAAAAGGGTTGATATATTGATTACCTTTCTATTTCTTAAACAAATGCTAAGGAAAGAAAATGGTTAATATATTGTTTTTTAATAAATGCTACTTCTAATTTTCAACCCAGGCTCATTCTAAAAACGTACCACTATATACATTTCTGGAGAGCGCCAAATATGTCCCAGGAGGCACTTTTTTTTTTTTTTGCAGTTTTTGTTTTTGCGAATCCACCAGAGGCCGATGTATACGCTTTTAAGATATTAAATTTCTCTCGCAAGTGCCATTCGGACCTACTGTTCTCGCATAAATCCACCTGAGGCTGCTGGCGACTGACTAACTGACTGACTGATGGACTGACCCACCCTCCTCCTTTCCTAAACCCAACAAATAGTGTTTTTAAAAGCACTAATTCTTCCACCCACCCACTTCCCTAAACCCAACTGATAGTGTTTCCAAAAGCACCGTTTAACCCGCCAAACTGCCTTCCTAAACCCAACCGATAGTGTTTTTAAAAGCACCGACTGACCCGCCCACTGCCTTCCCTAAACCTAACTGTTCTTCACCGGATGTTTTTCTGTGACACTTCCAGAGATCTGTGATGTTACTTTATGGGATCTGTTCTATCATAGAGGACAGTATATTTACAGTAGCGCTCCCACACATTTTTCTCTGTATGTGTCAGCAGCACAACCACAGAATTTCTTTACAAGCTCACTTGACTCAAAAGTGCTCAGAAAAGGAGATGATATCTGATACTTTTGCTTTTCTTAAGTCTTAATGAAGGAAAATTGCAGCACTCTTGAAGAAAAAAGGTCTTTTAAAGTCTTTACTTTTAAAAACATCAATTTAAAGCTTGTCAGGTCGTATCAATTATTACACAGATGTAGGTTTGTGGTTTTAGAGTAAGACAGGAAGAGGAATCCTTGTAAAAATGCAGGTCAGTTGTACACAAGTCATGAAACTTGAACTCTTGAGGTCGGTCACGACTGGCCAAAGTTCTACCGCATTTGACCCTCCAAAGACTGTAATACACACCGAGTAAACAGAGGGAAGACACAGGGGTGTATTATTTACACTCTCTTACATACACACACTCTCACAGTCTGATGAAATGCATGTGAAATTACTGCACAATATTTAAAATAAAATAAAATAAAATACAAAATTTTCATTTATACTGCAATTTTCTAAGCATGGTACAAAATACTATTCAATAAAATAAAACATCAATTATTAAATAAGAACAATAAATAAAATTTAAAAACTTTCCTAAAACAGTAGTAGTAAAAGGAAGTGCTTTCCACGTTTTGTTTACAGAGACAGCTCATTTTTTCATAGTTAATCAATTGTTTTAATATTGTTTAAAAAAAAATTGTTTAAATCCATTTTTTAATAAAATAACAAAAAGACAAACAGAAAGAGGGTGTATTTAAAAAACAAGACAAAAACTAAAAACACAACCCAAAACAAAACACAACACACAATAAGACAAAAAACAATACAAAAAACAGCACAAAAACAAAACAAACCAAAAAAAAACAACCCAAAACAAATCACAGTACACAAAAAGACAAAAAAATACAAAAAAAACAACACAAAAACAAAACACAAAAAAACAAGACCAAACAAAAACAAGCCAAAAAACAAACAAAAAAACAAACAAAGCAAAAACAGGACAAAAAACAAAAACAAACCAAAAATAGGACAAAAAAATAAATAACAAAAACAAAAAAACAAGACAAAAACAAAACAAAAAAATCCAGACAAAACTAAACAAAAATATGGGCAAAAAAAATATCTCTGTATTTTTTGAGGGAATGACTTGCGATATATATCCGGTATTTTCCCGTAAATAGTTACTCCAGATTCAAAGCCTTTTTACTTTTTTGTTTTTTTTTAAGTTTTAATAATCATTTAAACCACCAACCGTTTGTATACTATAGGCACACACACACAAATCAAATCTTCCAGTTAAGAGGTTAAAATAAATAAATCAATTAAACAGAATAAATAGATAAATAAATATAATGATTAAAATATAATCAGAATTTTGGTCAATATGCAATAACAGGCCAGATCGCAGAGCTAAATGTGCTATAAATCCCAAAACCATGTAAACATGACTATGACATGATTGTGTGAACATGAATTTGTGCCCAAAATGCATAAGCAGACAGAAAGAAGAGTTTGTCTCTGACCCGTTCAGGATTTGAACATCACTGAGTAAAAACTGATCATATTACAGAGTGTGATTTATGAACAGGCAGCTGCAGAGCGCAAAACAAAGAGTAACTCACACACACTAATGCTAAACTGTAATACTACTCACAGCAAACTAATTACTGATACGCTTTCTGTATTTTTACACTGTAAATCAAGGTGAGGAAGCCAGTATGAGACTCAAAACAAAGGTTGGAAATAGATTTGTCTTTGGTAATAAAGGGATCTGATGTGCGGATACACACTGTCTGGAGTTGTTTTTCTGAATCGGTGAAGATGATCAAAATTAGTAGCTTTCATGTGATTTTTTCAACTCATTATTAACATAATTTCTTTAGTTTTTGCCATAGTGACAGTAAATCATATTTTACTAGTTTACTTGCAGGGGCAGCACGGCAGCTTAGTAGTTAGAACTGTCGCCTCACAGCAAGAAAGTCGCTGGTTCGAGCCCAAGCTTGGTAAGGTTACATTTCTGTGTGGAGTTTGCATGCTCTCGCCGTGTTGGCCGTGTAGGTGTTCCGGTTTCCCCCACTGTCCAAAGACATGCATTAGGTGAATTAAATAAGCTAAATTGGCCATAGTATATGGATGTTTCCCAGTTCTGGGTTGCAGCTGGAGGGGCATCCACTGCGTAAAACATATTCTTGATAAGTTGCTGATTCATTCCGCTGTGGTGATTCCTGAATAATTAAGGGACTAAGACAAAGGAAAAAGAATGAATGAATGAATAAATGAATAGTTACTGTATTTTGCAAGATATGGATATAGTATTCAGCTTTAAGTGTGATTTAAAGACGTAACTATGATGTTAAGTATGCAAGTTAAAATAATTAGGCATACTATTGGGTAACAGTGATTTGTTCTATAGCCTATTGAAAAAAAAGTTTCTTAAAGGATCTGATAATATTGATCTTAATTTATTTTTAATTAAAAATGGATTTTATTCCAGTCAACCTAAAAAAAAAAAGACTTTTTCCAGAAGTAAAAATGTTAGAAGAAACACTTTTCTTAAACATGTCATGTTAGCAACCAAGAAACTCAAAACAACTTATAAATTATATTTCAGTGTATATAAAATTACACTTAAACTATAGTTTAAGACTGTAAAACATTTTTAAAAATTAAATATTGGCTAAAATTTCCCCTTTATACTATATTTTTGTTTAAAATAGATTCAAATGAAAAGAAAAATACAGAAAAGTTAAATAAATAAATAAATGTATAAAATATTTGTAACAATTAATATTTATAATAAAATGACACCAACATTTAAAAATAGTTTTAAAAAAAAATGTAATGAATATGCACTCTAATAATATATAAACAAGTGAATTGCATAATGCTTTTTTAAACCAGTTTATGCATGCCCTGGGAATCAAAACCACAAGGGAACACACTCCTACTTTTTTCACTTTACAAAATTAATATAATGTGCATAATTATAAATGTAATAATCCTCATGATTATATATTAATTATCCACAATAAGCAGCAAAAAAAAAAAATTCTAATAGTGAATGAAATTAATTAATAGTGTCAAATAGATTTGGAATAAAAAGAGAGTGGATAAACAACTGATGTTCAATGGAGCGAGCTTTCCTTTGACTAAACTAAACAGATGCATTTTCATTTATACTGCAGTTTTCTGAGCTTAGTATAAAATACATCTATTAAATATATAAAACATCAATTATAAAGGAACAATAAATAAATAAATAAATAAATAATTTAACAAATGTTTAAAAAAAGTTAACTGTAAAAAAAGTAAATTAAACTAAACTAAAGTAAACTAAACTAAATTAAAGCAACAAAACTCAGGACATTTTTAAGTTTACTCAACTTAAATAGAGTCAAATGAAGTTACTGGGTTGAAAGTTGAGTAAACTCAAAACTCTTTCCACACTTTATAATTTTATTTACAGAGACAGCTCATTTTCCATAGCTACAAAAACAAAAAATCATCACAATTGTTTCAACATTGTTTAAAAATTGTTTAAATGTATTTTTAAATAAAATAAAATAATAATAATAATTTTTAATAAAAAAAAATAAATGAAGACAAAACAAGAAAAAAGGGTAATTTGTGAACACTTTTTGCTTAAAAAAAAACTAAACTAAACAAAAAAAAAACAATACAAATTATGTAATAAAAAACTTTTTATAAAATAAAATAAATATTCAAACTAAGATAATAATAATAATAATAATAATAATAATAATAATAATAATGCAGTTTATTTATACTGCAGGTTTATAAGCACTAAGCAGTGCAAAATGCATCTAATAAATAAAATAAAACAGTAATTATTTAACAGTATTAAAAAAATCATTGTAAAAAAATCTAAACAATAAATAAATAAAAGTTAAGATGAAAACACTTTCCTAAAACAGTAACAGTACTTTCCACATTTTTGTATTTTATTTACAGAGACAGCTCTTTTTTCTAGTTGCAAGGAAAAAAAAACCATCACAATTGTTTCAACACTGTTTCAAAAATGCATTTTTAAATAAAATAAAATTAATGAATTTGTCTTGTATTTTATTTATACTGCAATTTTAAAAGCACTAAACATAGTACAAAATACATCTAATAAATAAAACATCAATTATAAAACTGTATCAATTGTAAAATAAATAAATTCAAATAAAAATAAACAAATAAATAAATAAATAAAAAGTTTTATGTTATGGAGGGTTGGGTGACACTAAAGAGATTTTTTTCATAGCTTTTAATCTCCAATGGTAAAAACAACGGTTTCAATATTGTTTCAATTTATTTCTGATTAAAATAAAACAAACAAACAAACAAACAAACAAAAAAAGAGTAGAAGAACTAACTAATGTTGAAGAGAGCAACTATTTTACCCACATATATCCACAAAGAGGTTTACAGAAATAAAGTCAACAAGTAGTTTTCACCTACTCTTGTTATGATCATCATGCATTTCATGTGTTTTACAATCAGATCAAAGCCTCTGAAAGCCTACAGTGACAAAAACAAATTTCTTATCCATCATGTGTGTCTCTATCTCAGTCCAATGGCTCTTTTCCAGCTAGACTGAAAACAGCTTCAACAAGCCTGGCAACATCTCTTTTGTCTGAAACTACTTAACTAGATTTACTAACCTGCTCACTGGGAGCTGTTTTACAAGCGGTAAATAAAGTCATAGAAGCCCGCCGATGTGTTACAGCGACCCATCATGTCACTACGAAGGCCAAAAAGGTGCAAAAATGTTAACATGTGCTAAAGACTGTGATTAATCTACACATAAACTCCAGTCCCATGTTCACGAGATCCTCTTAATGACACACCACACATTCCCTGTCCCAAACAAACGGCAAAGGGCGAGCAACTGCACTACTTAACATTATAAATACACCCTTCGGCCCCCAAGGGGACACTTACTCTCACTTAAGCCTGGCTCTAGTTTCACACAAACCCCGCTGAGAGATCCACAACTCTGCCTCTATTGTTGCTTGAGGCTTCATTTACACTGGTGCTTTTTCCTTACACTTACGCCAGGTATCCAATATTCTCATCCAAGGCTGATTAGAAAAATGTGCCTGTGTGATATGGAAGGCTGAAAATGACTTGTTTGGAGCAATTTTTGGGACAATTAGATCCTTAAGATGTGTACCCAGCTTGGTGAGTTTCACAAACTCCTCCAGGAGCTGCACCTAGATCCTTATTGGTTAATGTGATGAAAACTTTCACCAAAGATCACGTGTTACACGCATCAAACACCCAAAACACACAATTTGCATCATGTCATTCCCGTGAATCATGTCATTCATGCTGCCTCATTCACACAAACCACACTGCAGGATGTCTATCACGTCTTGCATAGACTTAACATGTAAATGCGCTCGATTAATATTGGCATTGATTTGCCGTCATATAGATCCCTCATGCTTAAAGGGCCATGAACCCCCAACCCCCCACTTTCGGTTGAAGTCTACCTCAGAATAAAAAATAAAAAAACTGCATCATAATGGGCGTGGAGCTCTGCGATCGGAGGCAGGAGCGGGCGTGGCCAGCAGAGCAGGGGAGAAGGAGGGAAGCGAAAAACTGTTGCCAGTCAGCTCACAAAATGAGACAAACCGTGAGGAGACCCCTGATTTTATAGTTTACAAAATTAAAATTCAAAGAAATACCTTGCTACATTTGTTATTTGTTATTTCATATACACACAACCACAATTTATATCACTAGACGGCACTGTGTACATTTTTGCTAATCTGAAATATGTACCTTAAAGGGATTGTTGACTCAAAATGTAACATTTCCTCTTATTTTAATTAATGTTAAATTGCACAAAATCACGCACATCACTTTAAATGGGTGCACAACTAAAAAGCAAAACATATATTCAGAAAGGCGGCAACAACAAAGCTAAAAAAAATGCCAATTTACGCCTTGAATCAGCCTTTTTAATTTAATAAATTGCCATTTTTGGAGCTTTGGTGTTGCCGCTTTTCTGAATATACAGTTAAGGTCAGAATTTTTAGCCCCACTGAATTATTTGCCCCCTGTTTATTTTTTCCAAATAATATTTTATTTAATATTTTTCAAGACACTTCTATTCAGGCTAAAGTGACATTTAAAGGCTCAACTAGGTTAATTAGGTTAACTAGGCAGGTTAGGGTAGTTAGGCAAGTTATTTTATAATGGTGAATTGTTCTATAGACAATTGAAAAAATTTATAGCTAAAAGGGGCTAATAATTTTGACCTTAAAATGGTGTTTAAAAAAATTTAAAACTGCTTTTATTCTAGCTGAAATAAAACAAAGAAGACTTTCTCCAGAAGAAAAAATATTATCAAACATAATGTGAAAATGTCCTTGCTGTGATAAACCTCATTTGGGAAATATTAAAAAAGAAAAGAAATTCAAAATGGGGCTAATAATTCCGATTCAACTGTATATTTTTACATTGTTAACTCCCCCACAGATAATCAAAAATGTGTGAATTTCTTTCTTCAGTAGAACATTAAAAAATATTTTTAGCTGAATTTGCGGTTCTTGGTGTTTTTTTTTTTTACAATGGCTATGGACTGTCTTTTGACATTAAAAATAAACCCATACAAACGAGTTCAAATCAACCGCCATGGCTCCTGATGACACACTGAGGTCTGGTGAAGTGAAACGATTAGTAAGAAATTAAACATTATTTAATTTGTTGATTAATCGTAAAGTCTTCTCAAGACCGCGTTTCTGCATGCAACAAAACTGCAGCAGATAAACAAAGTTATGCCAACTGTGCGCTAGTTTGTACACAGACAAATAACCACACACACAGGATTAACTATGAGGCTAATAAATAAGGTGAATTTGTGCACGTTTGTTATTTCCAATGGAGGGGTGTGCACACAACCCAAAATGCTCTCGTTTTCCAGGTGCACTTGAGATGACAGGGAGCTTTTGTGACCGTGGGAAATGCAAATGGATGAAGTTTGAGGAAGACACAATGAAAAGTACACGTTTGCAAACCCACCTAAAGTTAAAATTAATGGAGCTGATGAGACCGACCATGTGGCGAATGTTGATCCACTAGCCGAGATCAATCGAGTGTTTTCAGAGAGAGAAAGTGCTAAAGGGTGATCAGCTGTTTAATGGCCCGGATCTCCAGGCGATGCATTCGCTGCGTGTTCAGCGCAAATGGCCGCTAAATGTAAAATCTAAAACTGTATACATCATCGCCAAAGAAGCACGCCTTTACTACATTTAATCAGAAACTGCAGCGCATGACAAAGAACGATGTTGTGAAGCTGGTCATCATAAAAATCCTGCTCTGCCCCACTCATATATTGGCTGACTCAACTGCTTTTTTCCACAAAGACAGAAAAATGCAAATCGATGCATAATAAGACTAAAATTATTACTTATTTTTTAGTCAAAAATGTCACTTATTTTTAAGCACAAAAAAGAGAAATGGGCTATTGTTTGTTTTGTGCTGTATTAACTGGTTACTAACTAATAAAAATTTAAAATTAATAAATTTTAATTTATTTGGTATTTATTTGGTGTTGAACAAAGAACTGCACAAAAGTACGAAAGTTATTTGTCAATGAAATGTATCATACTACCCTGTAGTGTTCATAAAGCACACATTCAAAAAAATTGTACACTGCATTTCAGCAAGGACAGACCAAAATGTTGAATTTTAGAAAATACTGAAGAGTTTTAGTTTGAAAACTCACGTTTGTGTTTTAATTGCAGAAGGATAAAAATACAAACTTTTGCAAATAAAGAGCCTTTTTTAGTTTGCAATCTAGGGGTTGTGTTTCAGCATATACGAATGGAGAAACACTTTTGAAAACACTGATTAGCCCATTTTAGAGTAGAAAGACCAAAACACAGACTTATGAAATGCCTGCAGACTCCTTTTTGGTTTTAAAACTTTTTATCTTTTTCTGAGAAGTATAGAAAACATAAGTATGGACAAGGATACAATTTCATATTCAAAAACTGTTAAAACTAAAGCTCACTAATGTAAACATAGCCTGAGCTTCTCAATGCCTGCTGCTTAAACAGGCCTCAGCGGACGTCTTGATCCAGATGTCCAGCTGTATACTGTACATCTACGAGGGTCTCCACTAAAATCAGGCTGTTGTTGACCTCTGGGTAATTTACTGCTAGCACAGATTGGAGAACGTGTGGCCATTTGCTGGAAACCGCAGACAAGGGCTGAAGGCTTTAATGGGAATATAAAGCATGCAGGACAGAACACTGACAAAACAGTTCATAAAACGTCACCATCTATGTAAGTGATACAAGAGAAGGCAGCGGGTGACGGCGCTCTGTATTGTTAGGATTGCTAATGAAATCGTGCAGAAGATGTTGAAGGCCTCACTAGTCATGTTTTTATAGACAGAGCTGAAAAACTGTAAATGTTGAGTAAAACCTGGTGAACCACTTAAGTTTTGAATGTCTCAATAACATTAGACTGATAAAAATGGATGCTACACTACAATTATGTTAGTTAAGAGCTGTCTGTAGGCCATGATTTACAATGCAGAACTGCATTATGGTGGCACAGTGGGTAGTTGTCACCTCAGAGCAAGTAGGTCACTGATTCGAGCCTCGGTTGGGTCAGTTGGCATTTCTGTGTGGAGTTTGCATGTTTCTTCCTGAGTTCATGTGGGTTTCCTCCGGGTTCCCCCACAAGTCCAAAGACATGCACTAGAGGTGAATTGGGTAAGCTTAATAGTCTGTAGTGTATGTGTATGAATGAGAGTGTATGGGTGTTTCCCAGTGATAGGTTGCAGCTGGAAGGACATCCTCTGCATAAAACCTGCTGAATAAGTTGGCTGCTCATTCCATGTGGCGACCCCTGATTAATAAAAGGACTAAGCTGAAAAGAAAAAGAATGAATGAATATATATTTATATTTTATTTTTAATTAAATGTTTTTAGTGCAAAAACATTAGAATTTACATAGAGTAATAAGATAATATCCATCATTTATAGAATTCGAATCCTGACCCAACATGACAAATTATATGATAAAATAGTTAAAGTAAAATTTGAGAGTCAATAACAAAGTCTCCAAGAAGCTCAAAAAGGCAACTTCTACACGAATGCTTGATTTAGCTCCTCTGTCCAGCCATATGGGCAGGCATAAACAGACCTGATATTTTCATAACCCGGCGTGCGTGAGGTAAGGAGCTATAAGCGACAGACACATAGAGATACAAGTTCTCGACAGCTGCCTCCGATATGACATCTTTCCTGGACCTTGATCTTGTAACAGCAGGACGGTTCCCAAAATAGAGCCAGCAGCCTTTTCCAACAGCGCCGTTCAGAAAGGTGAAGAGCGCCAACTTGTGAATGTTCAAGCGCTTCTGTTTATTCTGCGAAAACACTGAGGTGGACCTGCAGTTCTGCATCATCTGCTTTTACAGCCAGATGGCCAGTGGATGTATGAGACTGTCTACACTCTCCATCTGACGTCTGACCAAAGTTTAGTGTAGAAATTGATTGACTGGGGGGCCAAACTGGGGCCACTTGCACTTTTAGGGCCCACGCTAAAAAAACATTGTTTTATTCAACATTCATTTCTGTGCTTTTTTATTTATGCCCCTGTATTGCTTAGAAGTACACTGCTCTCTACGTTTACCTAACTATGACAACTTGCACTGCTGAGAAACATGGAAATGTAAAACAGGTCCTACTTTTATAAAAAAGAATTTGACTTTAATACAATTTAGTATGAACTTGTTCTTTGCTTGCTGTTTTTTATTTTACACAAAGATCTGGCAACACGAATGAGTCAAGTACAGAGGATATGCGAGAACGCCAGACTTCTTTCAGCAAAGCAACATGCATTCTTTGCTGATTAAATATCAGCCTTGGCCATCAGATCAATTAGTCATTAAGACAGCAAATTACGAGAAATCGCTGTTGTACAAAGTCAAGGGCGACTTAATGAAAGCACTTATCATTAGAGGTTGTTCTGAACCTTATTAAAAAGTATTAAACTTAGGTGTGGAACTCGTCTTGCTCTGTTTGTACTTTTGACATGAATGATAGCTCAAGTCATACGGCAAATTTACCTTTGCTTTTTTAGGCAAAGTAAATGTTTTCTGTCATGGACAATAAAACAATAAAGGAGGAACAGAAAAGCATTTTTTTACTTAAACTAAAAAAAGTACCATCCAGAAAGCATACACTCAAGCATTTAAAAAAAAATTAATTTTAATAATGAATTACTGTAATAAATGTATGTGGTTATTACTATTACAAATCATTAAAAATATATAATATAAAATGTTAAAGAATTTTTAACTTAAATAAATTTACATAAACATAATATAATACAATATAATGACAAACAATAACTAAAAAGCCAAACAAAATAATATAAAATGTATATCAATAGTAGTAGCAGTAATAATAATAATAATAATAATAATAATAATAAATGAAACATTAACAAACTAAATTAACAAATGAAACAAAATAAAATGTATTAAGTAGCCAAATAATCAACTGCACATGAATACATTAATAGTAGTAATACATTTAATAATAATCAATATTTAAATAAATAAACAAAAAATGAATAAAATATTAACCAAAATATTTAAACCTAAAAATAACATTTAAATGCATTACTATATGTTAAATTAATAATGTCACATTAACACATAAGCATTGTATAATACATTACAATGACAAAGTAACTAAAAAGCAAAACAAAATAATATAAAATGTCTATCAATAAAGTAGTAGTTTTAATAAACATTTAATAAATTCAAATAAAAAAATAATATAACAAATAATATACTGCGCATATAATAATAATAATAATAATAATAATAATAATAATAATAATAATAGTAATAATAATAATAATAATAATAATAATAATACATTGAATAATAACAAAATTTAAATGAATAAACAACAATTGAATAAAATATAAACTGAAATATAAAAACCCTAATAATTTTTTTTTATTAATTCATAAAAACATTTAATTATTAATATTGCTTAAATGTATTATAGTTAATTAATTTTCTTTTCGGCTTAGTCCCTTTATAAATCAGGGATCGCCAGAGTGGAATAAACCGCCAAATTATCCAGCACATGTTTTACGCAGCGGATGCCCTTCCAGCTGTAACCCATCACTGGGAAACACCCATAAACTCATTCACACACTATACGGACAATTTAGCTCACCCAGTTCACCTATATCGCATTTCTTTGGACTATGGGGGAAACTGGAGCACCCAAAGGAAACCCACGCCAACACAGGAAGATAATGCAAACTCCACACAGAAATGCCAACTGACCCAACTGAGGCTCAACCCAGTGACCTTCTTGCTGTGAGGCGACAGTACTACCCACTGTGCCGCCCCATGTATTATCATATAAACATAATATAATACAAATACATTACAATGACAAAAAAATAACTAAAAAGTTAATAAAAATTATATCAAATGTAAATCAATAGTAGTAGCAGTAATAAAATTAATATTAATAATTAATACATTTATATAAATAAAACTAATTCAAACAGCCAAAAACAAAGAGCCAAATAATCAACTGCACCTAAAATAATAACAACAACAACAATAATATTGAAATAATATTGAAACTCAAATAAACCAATGACTATACAGCAAGTCTAAATGAATAATAAGTCTGTTTTACATAGATATTCTGGCTAGATGTGCATAGTCAAAAACAGCAAACAAACAAACAAAAAAAACAAACAAACAAAATAAAATAATTGAACTATATGCTTTGTCAAACTCATGTGCAACAGTAATATTCTGTCTGTAGCTGACAAATCAAATGCAGGGCTAATGCAGAAACAGGTGCTCATGCCAGTACTTCTGCTGGATCTCTGTGGCTCTGCCAGTCTGCCAGCGGGCAAAGTGCAAACACATTTAACACTCTCCTGGGCAACATTACACTGCTAGAGAAGCCTTGTCAAAGCCTGTGGTGACAGTTAACCTTGGCAGAGATGGGCATTGAGCCGAACTGAGACACAAGAGGACTAAATGAGCTCTGTCTGTGAGCCAGCAGGAGAACAGAGTCAGGTGTCTGACCTCTAAACATATACAGCATACTGGACATCCAGAAATGCCAGAGACCTGCAGTCATGCACGCCAGAATATTATGAATATAATTGGAATTGAATAATACTTTAGCAAAAATTTTTAAAAGTATAAAGTGTTTCACAAATTATTTTGAAATATCTAAACTAGACAGATATTTAATAATATTAATACAAACAAATGGAGAGCAACATTGACCTTTAACTTGGTTACAACACTCAAAAAATAACTCATTGGATGAACTCAAATTAATTGAGTGCAGAATTTCCATCCAATAATTTTGTTTAGCACCAACTTAAAAAAAAACTATTTACACAATTAATGCAATTGAGTTGGTCCAACATGATTTTATCAAGTAAGAGTTTAAATGCATTTGTATTTTTACTTAAACTCAAAGGTCTGATAATATCAAGTATGTCCATTATGTGTCATACATTTTGAAGTCTCTGCACTGTAAAAAATGGCCGTGATTTCAACGGTAAAAAACTGTAAAAATGCTACAGTACAAATCCGTAACCTGGTTAACTGTATGTTTCCTTAATATATACGGCGAATAATCGTAAATTTACTTTCCCAGAATTCCCTGCATGGCACATCACTTTTTATGCATTTGGTTGACATTAATATAGATCTTTTTAGTTGTTTCCCCATCAGTTATGTACAATAGAGATTTATGTTACATCTAATGTTGATAAACAATGTTTATTTCATGACTTTAATTTTATGCGTGTTACCACACTGGTGTTTAGTAGCTGTGTGAATGACACTGAGCACCTTCTCTAAGCTGATACTCTTTTCTGCTTGTGGGAGAAGTTGATTGTGATGAGCATTGGCTCATTATGTAACTTTCTCATCACCACCTGCATGTGGGTGTGCTAACATGTCTAACTGTGCAACAAGAGATGTGTAGATGTTGGTCATTCAAAATACAGACATATTGCCTCTATAAATTAATAAAATATGGTAGTTTACCGTAAAAATGAAAAATTACTTATGGTTTGTACCGTGTTTTTAACTGTAAAGTACTGGCAACCACAGCTGCTATTTTTTTTACCGTAAATTTAACGTTATCCTAAATGAACTAAAGAGCTATTTAAGCATATTTCATGAGTTATATACAGTATACAGCTGATTAAGACTGATCTCAGAACTCATTAGGACAGTTTTTACTCACTAAGCAAAGCAACAAACTACATTTTTGTTAATTAGGCTGCCAACACCCAAAACATCGGTGCTTCTCCAATGTGGTAATCGCATAACAAAGCAATACATGAAACTCTAAGAATTAAACACTAACAAGTCTTTCTATTAACTTTAGATACCTAACATTTCTTTTATTGTCAACATTTCCCTCAATTCAATCCCACACAAAGCATGATGGGAATTACAGATCCCTTAACCGGGCAGTTGGACCAACTTAATTCCATCATGTTATCAACACAAAAGGCTTAATCTAACTTAATGGTTTACAAATTTAAGTGGACTGAACATAAACTAAAAAATGGCCAAAGAAAATACAAGAATGTTGATGTTTCAGCACATTTCAAACAGGTAGTTTGAACAAGCAGTGATAATCTGCTAATCTTGATCCCATTTGATTACACTCACAGCTGAAGCTGCTCATGGACTGATTACAGGACTATTTATACAGCACACAAACACACAGAAGTGGCTGAGTCTTGTTATCTGTTTCTGTGACATTACAACAGATTTTTCTTGCCTTGTCTTGCCAGTTTTGACCCTTGATTTGTTTTCTTGTTTATCCCTGTCTGCTGCCTGGGCTCTGACCACTCGCCTGTTATTTTGACTACAAATCTGGATTTGCCTATATACATCTGTTTGCCCCTGTGTTGACCGATACTTGCCTGACCATCCAGATAATAAACCATGCTTTTGGATCCTCACTCCGTTGTCAGCATTACTTCACATTACAATTACTGAGAATTAAAATCAAATTTAGGCAAAAACTGAGAATATATGATGAGTTCAGATGTTCAAATTTTCTTCTAAAATTTGCATTTTACCCAGGCTCCTATGTCTTGATTTAGTCATTTCACTTTTATGGCAAAGAATAGGTTATATTCATCACTTTTAATAAGAAATAGGTGAGAATAAAAGGATGAGAAAAATGCTCATTGTAGAAGAAAATTCCAGATGGCACGTTTTTGCATCGGTACTCTTCATATATATATATATATATATATATATATATATATATATATATATATATATATATATATATATATATATATATATATATATTTATATATATATATATATATATATATATATATATATATATATATATATATATATATATATATATATATATATATATACACACACATACATATTTACCGGTATTTTTTTGTAAATGGATAGATATATATATTAGATATTAGATATAGATATATATATTAGATATTAGATATAGATTATATATATATATATATAGATTATATATATATATATATATATATATATATATATATATATATATATATATATATATATATATATATATATATATATATATATATAAGAAACATGCTATATTTATTAAACAAAAACCAAAAAAAAAAAATATTTGTACAATTATTTTACTTTAAATAAGCAGTAACTGAAATAAACATTTAAATATTACGAAACATTAAAATTAAATTAAGAGACATAAAATAAAAAAATGATACAAACACTATATCTTATATTAAGCTCAAAAAAGCAGTCAAACAAAAATAAACACATAAATTAAAAAATAAATAGATATTATGCTTTGTCAGATGCATTTGCTAATAAGAATGATAATAAATGATAATAAGAGAAATTAAAAAATTAAAATTAAAATAAATTCAAAGAGCATTTGTTATATAATATCATATTATATTATATTATATTATATTATATTATATTATATTATATTATATTATAAATCACAATGATTAACTAATCACACACCATTAATTGCCAACCTCCCAATCAACACATCAGAAATTTAGCATTCAAAGTTAATCCATTTAACCACATCAATCTACACACATCTGTCTACTTTTATCCTTGAATTACTTCCTACTGAGTGAAAGCTGGACTCTCTCGAACCCATCACAATCCACACTCCGTCCACAGCACGCTTTAGCAGAAAAGGCGATGAGAGACATTATATATCAGCAGCGTGTATTAGCTATTAATAAGGCTCATACGCGAGCGTGGCTGCCAGGTTTCATTTAGCGCAGTGTTTCGTTCCACTTAATCCGTATGGTAATGATATCAGGTTCACATCAGCACAATGGCCCTATTGAGTGTCCAAACAAGTGCTGACGCTGAGCCAAAATGACCACATCTGTTCTCTGTTTTCACCTGCGGACACACATCTGAGCCCAGACAGCATTGTAAAATACTACAGTAAGTTCACCTCATTTGTTACTGTAACATAATAATATTACTATCGGGGATTTCTACTTGAATTTACAATTTAAACTGACTCACACTTTTAGTTGGGATTATTTTTTAAGAAAAAAAAAAAATTTACTAGGGCTGGGCGATATTACAAAAAACAAAATTTAAAATCACGGCATCATGTTTCATATCATTCGATATTGATAATTCTTGAATATTTTTTAACAATCTATGTAGGAACATTAGGCTTTTTAACCACTTTATTTTAATTTACCAACATTACAAAGGCAAATAGTTTTAATAGTCGATAATTTAGCGAAAACCTCAGACACAGTTGTTCGGTTTGTTAGTTGTGCACATTTTCTACCAACCAAGTTTGTCGACGCCATTATAAAAACACTGATCACTCCATTCATGCCAGAGTCCCACGGAAACAAAAGTGATTGTCATGTGATAATTCGTGACTTATCTTTATTTATTTATGATTTTGTTATGGGTAAAACAAAAACCATGCGGGTGAGGTAGTTGAAACGGTAGGCTACAAATAATGAATTTGTTATGAAATAATTATTCATTAATTATCAATTCACCACCGCCTATGACAACGATGCCATTGTCCATCGTGATGTTAGACATTAGACATTGTATGATGCCAAATTGGTCGACATTGTCCAACCCTAATACGAATGGCCCCTAAAAGGCTTCCGTCATTTCCAGCAGTTGATCTTCTTTCACAGACATCCTGGATTCACCTCATTTGTTGACAGATAGGTTGCGGATCTATTCCTTGGCAGTTTGCGTGTCCCTCACTAGGCCTTTTCCCCTTGGCAAAGAAACTTTCCAAAGATGTCTGTTTGTTTTAAATAATAAATCGTTCAGATAATAAAACGGAAATAATTAATGCTTTCTAGTGCTGCCCGGTGGCTGAGAACCACTGATTTAAAAGCTAGATTTGTGAGGGGTGAGCTCATTTACACTGAGCACTGTATGCCATAGTTTATACGTTGTGTGCACTTGTTTTTCCCTTTAACCAAACATTTGTCAGTCTGACAAATTATCTTATGATTTTTTTGTCTGCATAAGAGGATGATTCAATAAGATACAACAAGAAATTTCTCTCTCATTTACATTTTTGCTAGACTAAGTCTATTTTTTTATACTTATTGTATTATTAATTTATTTAAAAAATAATAATAATAATAAAATAAAGGCTGTATATTGAATATAGGGTCCATTGGGACTGTTTAACAGTAGGAAACGAGATCAAAAAGTCAAGAAGACAAATCAAAAACAACAGGGTTTGAGGTGAGAAAGGAGCAGCGAGAGTACAGAAACACCGAACCACGTCCTGTGTGCATACATTTAACTAACCCTTCAATGAAACCAGCCTCAGTCGCCTCAAATTAATTTGGGACTTTGGGAATAAGCCACTATGGGTCTACAAAAGGAAAACGAACAACCATGTTTTTCTTTAGTCACACAATATTAGTTTTATACTAATATAGAGAGCTGTTGAAAAAGACTCTTGTGAATGCTGAGTAAGTCTATTAAAAATTCCTCCATTGTAATAGAGTATGTTTTGGCAGAGGTTTCCATTGACCAGAGCCAATACAGAGAAACCGGCCGACACAAAATCCCAAAGAGAATACAGAAGTCAACAGAGCAAAGCCATAAACATTTACTGCTGGAGCTCATCCTGATGACCCGATGCTTTTAAGCCAGAACTAGAACATTTCTGACAAAAAAGGGCACCTATTATGCATAACTCACTTTCACATGTCTATACATGCAGTTGAAGTCAAAAATATTAGCCCTCTTGTGATTTTTGTGATTTTTTAAAAATATTTCCCAAAAGATGTTTAAAAGAGCAAGGAATTTTTCAAAGTATTTCCTTTTTTTCTGGGGAAAGTCTGATTTGTTTTATTTTGGCTAGAAGCAAGTTTTAATTTTTTAAAGCCATTTTAAAGTCAATGTTATTTTTTTGGATTGTCTACAGAACAAACCATCAATATACAATGACTTGCCTAATTAGCCTAGTTAAGCCTTTACATGTCACTTTAAGCTGAATATTAGTATCTTGAAAAATATCTAGCAAAATATTATGTACTGTCATCATGGCAAAGATAAAAGAAATCAGTCATTAGCAATTATTTATATAAATATATATATATATATATATATATATATATATATATATATATATATATATATATATATATATATATATATGAGTTTTTTGTGGGTATTTTGTTTTTTCTAAAAGCTACAAGTAGCTAAAACTCACTCACTCAGAGGAAGGAACTGGCGGACATGCAACAATTTTAAATTAAAAGGTAAACAAAAAACAAAAATGTTTCCATCACAGGACATGACACTTGTAGACAACAGCCCCATCGGGCTCACAGCTCTCAGCACTGCCCACCCTTGTTACCGGCACCAAGTATACTGCTTAACTCATTTTATCATGGTAAAATAACACAGAAATCGAATAACTTCAATTCCCCCCCACCCCCCTAATGGTCGGTAATATATTTTAAAATTATTATTAACAAAAGAAAAATAAATATATACATTAGCAGAAAATACATTAGCAAACAGTTCAGCTTATTAAAATTAATAGCTATTATAATGAAATGGAATCAAGCTATCAATCTCATTAGCCGTTTACCACTGTATAAATTACACATTCTGATTAAAGAGCAACGAATGAATCTCTCATTAATTTTTTTTTATTACATTAAATAAGAGGTGTCACTTTAAAAATGCACACATCTAACGTTATAATGAAAGCATTCGACTGCTTCCTTACTTTTTATGCCCATTTAAGACAAAATTAGTTGTGTTTGGAGACTGGTCGTGCCGAACTAAGTCTGGTTCTCTCAAGGTTTATTTTCTTCACTCCTATCAGGTGAAGTTTTTTTTCCCTCTCCGCTGTCGCCACTGGCTCGCATGGTTCAGGATTGGTAGAGCTACGCATCGATGAATTCGCTCTTCAGTGTTTGAACTCTCAGTAATGATTTTAAATCACACTGAACTGAGCTAAACTGAACTGAACTGAACTTAAACACTAAAAACTGAACTACACTGTTCCAGTTACTATGACCATTTATGTGAAGCTGCTTTGACACGATCTACATTGTAAAAGCGCTATACAAATAAAGCTGAATTGAATTGAATTGAAAAAAAAACTACCAAGATTGACATCCTTATTTGTTAATAATTATTAATTATGTTTGTAAGTCTGTTTAAACACGCACTCAAAAGCCAGACTTTCTCTCCGCTTCAAATCGCGTGTACACAATCCGTTTGGGAAACAGCGTCTGTTTATCACTATGGAGCGCGTCAGCTGACAGTCATGCACCATTATATGACTGTTTTGAGGATTGTATAGGCAACTGTAATCAAAAAGAAATAAAATTGCGCCGTTTTTAATATTTATTTATAAGTGTTTTCATTCCTAAACAAAGCGAAAGCACAGAAGACTCACGTTTTAATGCAAGGGGCGACCCCTGGTGGTTCGGCGGTATGGGTTGCGTATAGGGAGGCTTGGCTGTTCAGAGAAAGACTGAAAATACGGGAGAAATACCTTTACGGGATGATAGCGGGATAAAACAGTAAAATATGGGAGAATCCCGGGAAAAACAGGAGGGTTGACAGGTATGCATGAGGGGTGATCTAACGGCCGAGAGCTTCACTCAAAAGCAGGCGTGCAGCAAACTTGACCTACAGTCTTGTCTAAACAGCTTACAGAAGATGATTTTCATCATAGGTGCCATTTAATAATAAAACCAATAAGAAAAAACCCTGCGGTCATTTGAAGTGTCACGCGAATTGCATCATCAGATTCGTTGCTCATATTGGTTCTTGGAATGATGCTCATTGCTGCTGTTGTTACATTGCAGGAAAGCGTCTAAAATCTTCTGACACTGCCAGAACTTCAGATAAAAAAATCTGATCGCAACAGACATTAAGAGGCTGTCTGTGAGCATTTTTCCTAAATTTGTCTCAGATGACAAAATTGAGGCTGAAATCTCACAATGTGAGCAGGGCTTTAGTGGCCTGTGAATTAAAAGCAATTAAATGATCAGTATACCTTCCACATAACAGCATCTCTTATGAAACCAGTTTTAACATCTATTGAAAGCACTACAGACGCTGAACTGAAAAGCTGAGAACAACAACTGGTTCAGCGCTGAACTCACGGGGTCAGAAAGCAGGGTGTTCCCAAATGTTTGGCAAACACTACAAAAGGAAACTGCATTCCTCTTTCAGCATTTATTCATATGAGGACAAAGCACAAAGCACATTCCATGACAACTGCCAAAAAAAAAAAAAAAACACACGCAATTATGTTGTGTTTGATCCGGATGCTACCCTCCATAAAGTATGTTTTGGAAAATGGAAACACTATTTTGCTCTCACCTTAAAGGAAGTTCACTGTCACTTGAGGTGTGGCTGAGAATAATTATATCAGGAAAATATATTAGCAATGTTTCTGAAGAAATAAATAGAAAGGAATGTTTATAACAAAGGAATAAGAGCTTTCCCGCAGGCAACTTCCTATTTAAAGCTTGGCTCAAAAGCGTCGGATGCGAAAGAGCGTTTATTAAGCCATGCTATTATACAAATGTCAAACCACCAAAACAAAAGACACAAACACATAAGTGAGGTTTCCATGGCATTATACAAATATTACACTGATCACATTTGCAGTTTGATTGGGCTGACTGCAGAATTTATTTGCATTGGATCTACAAATGACATACTTTCTGACAGATGTAATTCTGCGTGTAAACTAGATGGACATTGTTTACAATTCAACAGCACTGTCAAACTCAATTAGTCTGACAGTGCTCATGTTAAATGTAATGTCAAAATACAGAGTTACTGATGATCTATTACGGGTCAGAAGTTAATAACATGCAATACAAGAAATCCAGCAAAGAATAAATAGATAATTAAACTTGGAGTATCTACAGACAAAGTTTCCTGATTTAGAAGTTTTCATAAACACAATCTCACAACGCTTATCTGTACACATTTGCACAAAATCATACTAATTAGCCACTAATTTGGCAAAACACAAAATGGGGTTCTTCTGAAATTGGGTTGGTTTTCATCTACAGTTAATGAATAATAAATGAATAATGAATAGTAATTTGGGAGTAGCACATTGTTTCCGAAGCACAAAAACAAAATTGTTAGTTTCTGGGAAACACTTTCTCGATTACTATTTATTTAATAATAAATAAAAAGGAACCTGCTAAAAATAGAGAAACCACAGTATAGTCATTTTTCCCTACATAACAAATATAATATGTTAGCTTGCTTGATTAGGAACAATTGTGTGAGTCAATGACAAAAGATCATTCATTCAATTTCCTTTGCCTTAGTCCCTTAATTATCAGGGGTCGCCACAGCAGAATGAACCACCTCACACAATACGGCCAATTTAGTTTATAGTTTATTCAATTCACTTATAGCACATGTCTTTGGACTGTGGGGAAAAGCGGAGCACGCAGAGGAAGCCCACACCAACACATGCAAACTCTACACAGAAATGCCAACTGGTCCAGCCTTGACTCGAACTAGGCCTTCTTGTTGTATACTAAATATGTAAATATTTTGACATGTATTTCAGTGGTTAAAACCTTCCTGACATTGACTAAAGCCTAGTTGTTTAAGTATAAAGATTTAAAATGGAAAATTTGGGAGGTGTTCTGTGAATAGTCTTAAAGGGATAGCGGTGGAAGTTTGCATCAATGTTGCATAATCTTTGTGATACTGTACAACTGAATTTAGATTTTTACATTACTATGAGGGTTAGGTTTAGGGGTGGGGGTAGATGTTAATAAAACCAGCGACCTTTTTACTGTGAGTCCAAAGTGCTAACCACTGAGCCAATTGTCGTATATCTTACTGTATAGAAAGTGTTTGCCTCATTTGACGACCATCCACACCACAGGTGTCAAACTCAGTTCCAAAAGGGCTGCAGCTCTGCACAGTTTAGTTCCAACCCTAATTAAACACACCTGATCAAACTAATTGAGTCCTTCAGGCTTGTTTGAAACCTACAGGTAGGCGTGTTGGAGCAGGGTTGGAACTAAACTGTGAAGGGCTGCGGCCCTCCAGGAATTGAGTTTGACACCCCTGATCTACACCATGGGGTTTCTATTAGAGATGCACCAAAATTTCAGCCACCAAAAATTTTCAACCAACAGAAAAAAATAGGCAAAATATGAACCAAAAAAAAGAAAAGTTATGATGCACTGTTTTCACTATCTATCTAGCAGTAGACACTGCGTACAGGATGCAGAAAGGATGCTATATTTTCCAATAAGTTCAATACAGTATGCAAATGTCAGGTTTTTTTGCTGACACCTCTCAACTTGTTCACTGTTAATAAAATGTGACCCAAGACCACCAGTCATTCATTCATTCATTTTCCTTTGGCTCAGTCTCTGATACATCAGAGGTCAACACAGAGGAATGAACCACCACTTACTCCAGCACACGTTCCACACAACGAATGCCCTTCCAGCTGCAACCCAGCACTAGGAAAACCAAAAGTAATAAGTGTCAATTTTTGAAAATTGAGATTTATACATTGCAATAAATCTGAATAAATAATATGGTGAATTAACTGATGCATGGTTTGTTAGGGTATGGCAAATTTTGACAAGAGATAAAACTATGAGCAAACACACTATAAAAAGCAATTAGTCGACAAAAAAAAAAAGAGGGTAAACTTGTTGCCTTATAAGTATTAGGTAAACAATTTAAGTGCATAATTATTAAAAGTTAACGGGTTTACTTTTTTAAAGTAACTAATTGCAATATAAGGGTTAAAATAAATCTACATTTTGAGAAACATTTGCCTGAAAAATTGTTTAGCAATGCATTTTACTGATCAAAATGTTTTGATACATTTACCTGATTAATAAAGGGGGTAAGTCGAAAGGAAAATGAATGAATGAATGAATGAATATTTACAGTAGAAAATTTACTAAATATATCTTCATGGAACACGATCTTCTTTATATAACATTCTAATGATTTTTGGCATAAATTTTTTTTTAATTTTGGCCCATTCCTATTGACTGGTTTTGTGGTCCAGGGTCACAAATGTGGTTATTTTAACGGCTTGTGTTAAATCAGTAGTTAAATTGGAGTAAAATTTTAAAAGTTTTACAATGTAACATTATTTAGTACTCATTCATTCATTTTCTTTTGGCTTAGTCACTTATTTATCAGGGGTTGCCACAGCGGAACGAACCACCAACTATTATAAGTAACATCGATCAGTTTACAGTAACACAGTCCAAATAGTTAATCTCCAGAAAGACACACCATTTTCAGTCTAAAGTTTAAGTAGGGGAGAGTTGCAACAAGACTTATTCCTCCATTCAGTGATGCTAGTGATGATATTCATACTACATATACTCAGTTAGATCCTCCTTTAATTTGAGTAAGCTCAGCCATATGTGATAATTCCTTCAGTATAAAACTCAATTTTTGGAATAAAAGTAATTTTTTTAATGTTCAGAAAATTTCTCATGCTGTGTAATCTGTTTTTGTGAAACATTACTCATTCATATGATTTAAATCCCAGTTTTCTTCACAGTTTATAAGGCCTTCCAACTCTAACCCAGTACTAGTAATCATTATTAAATAATATAATCATTATATAATATTATGAAAATCCAATAACAATACTACTACTAATAATAATAACAATAATAATATTAATAACAATAATAATAACAATATTTTTTTTCAGCCAAGTCCATCCAGAAATTTTTGGTTTTGTTGCATGCCTAGTTGCAGTCCAGCATTTATAAACTGCATTAAAAAAAATAATAAATCGCATAACATTAAGTAAATGGAGACATTGCTATTGTCATGAAGAGCAACTCAAACGAAAAGGCCAAGGTCTCTGTGTTAGGAATTGACAAATGACAGCTCAATATGTCGTGACGTGATGAAACCAGAGCAGTGGACGTTGCGTGAAAAACCAGAATAGACTCTAACCTGTCCAAATTAATACAACAGGCCATCCATCAGAGCAGAGAGAGTGGTTTGAATAGACAGACACTCCAAGAATGCAGCAACTGAAGAGCCGGTTAGTATGGAGCAGGGTGAGGGGTCGACAGGGGGCATGAGAGGGTGAAGAGGGGGACAGGACACCAACAATGAGGGGAAGAAGGAGGTCTTAAGAGTGAAGGACAAGGATGAGAAAACACAATGAAGCAGAGGAGGGACAGTCCGACCACCGAGGACGTGGCTATCATAAGGACATTCCTCAGCGACACCCACAGGGGTGAGCGGAGGCCGAACGCAGCACTTTTTTTCAGTTTGCACAACCTGATGCAGGAATTTTCATTTGCATCTCTGTCAATGTCCTTGTAAGCATTCCTGAAATGGTGATTTTAAGTGCTTCCTTTATCCTCATTTGTAAATCACTTAGGAAAAAAGCGTTGCTAAATGAAAAAATGTAAATGTTTTGCACAAACGTGACAAGCTTTTTCTATTTCGCAAGAGCAGTCTGATTCATGCACTTAAATCTATACTACGTATTTTCATGCAAATGAAACAAAGCATTTCTAAAAAGCAACTCAAAGTACAATGAAATTATTTGATTTAAACGATTAATCAATTTAATAAAAAAATTTTACTGCATTTTGACAAGAACAAGCATTTTACTGCTTTACATGGAGAAAATCTATTAACATATTATGTAGAAACAGAAAATAGAAGAAAATAAAGAGTAAAGGAGAAAAAGAGTAAAACTAATACCATGAAAACACCTAGAAAATCTAGAAAATGAAAAACAAATTTCGGTAAAATATGGACATACAGCCAACTTTGGTTACATTTAAAAATTTTTATTAACAAGCGAGTTTATCCATTTTTTACTTAAATTTGATATTAAACAATACAACATTTTTTAGCTTAGCAAAACGTGTAAGATCAAAATTCAAAACAGTTCAAAATAGATAAGACAAATAGAATAGAATTAAATAGACATATTCTGACCTGTAATTATTAAAATCTTTGAAAGAGATTAAGAGGTTTATGGGATAATAAAAAGTATAAAGATTTAAAATGACAATTAATTACTATAATATGAGTTCTCTGTATTCCTTAAACTTTTGCTCAGAAAAAAACTAGACAAGAGCATATTTTAATACACATATTAATTATCAATTTATAAATGTGAATAGAATAGAATAGAACAGTTGTGAGAATGTGTTTGTGTCTATGAATGTGTCTATGAAGAGACATGCATACCACAAACACATTTTTACCTCTTTTACACACCCTTTATTATTTCAGGATGCCTACAGTAAAACCACATTTCCGTGGATGTGTCAATCAACACAATCTCATATCATTAATAACAAATCTGTATCTTATGGAAAGCTTCAGGGAAACATTAAAACAACTCCTGTGCTATTTTTAAAACAAGACACTTTCTGCTGTGGTAATTGGCAATTCCTTGGGATAGTTCTTAAATGAGTTTTATTTTCCATTCATGGTGAAATATTTTGCTAATTATAAAGTCAACATGGTGATCTTTCCTCCAGCGCTCTGACAGAAATTATGGCATAACAGAAAAAGCCTCAACTCCTGTCAGAGCGAACTGGCTGGGTGGAAACTTGCACTATAAAAAGCGATTAATCGCTTTACTTAAAAAAAAAAAAAAAAAGTGAGTAAACTTAATGCCTTAAACGGACAAGTAGAACAAACTAGGGCTGCTTGACATTGAAAAAAAAATCTGAGATTACGATATTTTGTTTTTCTGCAATAAATATTGTGATATATATACAATTTCACCAGATGATGCTACATAATATATATATATATATATATATATATATATATATATATATATATATATATATATATATATATATATATATATAGTATTCAAAATTATTTACACTATTGTGAATTTTTATTTTAATTTTTTCAAATATTTCCCAAAAGACGTTTAGCAAAGTAAGGAATTTTTCACAGTAATTCTGATAATATTTTTTCTTATTTGTTTTATTTTGGCTAGAATGAAAATAGTTTTAATTTTATTAAAAAACATTTTAAGGTCAATATTATTAGCCCCCTTAAGTAATATTTTTTTGATTGTCTACAGAACAAAGCTTCATTATACAATGACTTGCCTAATTACCCTAACTTGCCTAATTAACCAAATTATGCAGTACAGACATGTAAACACTGTAATCAAACTATTAACATCAGGTAGGACTTTTCACTGCATTTTTGCGAGAGGATGTTCCACACACACACACACTGTTTGACACTATTCTTTGGACATACCGTGTCAGTGAAGGACCAGACACATACACAGAAAAATGCTTAGTTTTTTTTTTTTTGTCATCCAGCGTGTGGTATGAACATCTTCCAATAGTTCATACTCGCATCCAATATCTCGTTTGTGACGTGGGACATGCATGAAAAGTTCCCAAATGAAAGTGCAAGTGAAAAATTAAAAATGAAACACCCGAAATTCCATGAAACTCTGGAGGAAACGTGAATAGCGTAGTGACGCAATGACATTAATCAAATTATGTGCTATAACACGTATACGGGATCATGAAAAGAACATTCAAAAAGCAACTCATGAAAACACCTTAATCATATTATTGTCTTATTCAGATTAAGGTAAATGATTCTATTACTGATGTTCATGTAAATGGAAAAAATAAAACAAATTACAAACTACAAAGATAAAAGTGAAATAAGCTGTGTTTTATGGTTCAAATAGTCAAATAGTATTCAGGTACACAATTAATGAAATGTATTATCACATTGCAAAGTCTTTACAATATAAATAATTCAATACACTTCTTTTTTTATTAAAGTTACAAATGGTAAAATTGCTTGTGACTGAGTACTAATATGTGTAAATAAAACAATGCTCTTCATTTGGGTTAAAATCCGCAATAACAGCACAATTCTCATGTGTTCTGAACTGTTTCTGCTGGTCAACTTTAATCATAACACAATATTGCACATCATGCGATATGACTATTGCAGATATGCACATTGCAATATCGATGCTGAAACACTATATCATTGCAACTGGGATTTCTCAAAAATTTACCTTGAAAAATCCAAAGCAAAGCAAACACTGCATCAACACAAAATACAAAAGAGAGAGATTGAAATGTCCCTTACCTGTTCTATAATTTGTTCAACTGTAGTTTCAAATTCAGGCTAAGAAAAACTTTTTTCTCCTCCAGCTTATTATACGGTCGTCATCTTGTGTCAGAACATCAACCATCAATTTGCTCAATATAACAGGCTGATGGTCGCCGACGCACTGGAAGTCTCATCTCTGAAATGATGCAAACATATTTTCAAATAGACACTATCCTTATAATTAAACTGCATAGGTGCAATCTAAACTATTTTCCGCATTACAGCTGCAATATTTGTCAAGATGTAGTGAATTTAGTACTTTGGCACTCATGTACACTGTAAAAAAAAATCCTGGTTGCCTTAAATTTTTAAGCTAAATCAAATTAACTTCATGAGTTAATTGAACTTATAATATGTTAAACTGACTTAAAACAGCTTGAGTAACTTACGCAAATAAGTTAGAACATGATTAATTTAGTTTAATAAGTTCCATGATCCAAAAACATATGCTGTCAGGACTAATTGATCATATAACTTTTTACAGTGTGAGCAGAGTAATACCTTGTGTGAAGATATAAAAGTGATGATATTAGTAGAATATTGCACGGTTATCAGCCAATCCCGATTCGAGAACCAGACAGAACTGTTCACAACTATATAACAACTGTTATATCAGTTGTATAAAACAATATATTGTGCAGCCCTAAAATAAACCTATTGTAACTTAGAATTGTTAAATCAACTTCACTTAATTTTTATAATTATGCACAGTTAATTTACTTAAGTAAACCTTTTGCCTTAAAGTTAAGTCAACTAATCACTTTAAAAGCAATGGGTTTGCTAACATTTTTAAAGTAAACTCTAGAAATCTCTTTTTATAGTGTGTTGAAAATAACAGATGGTCTATTAAAAAAAATCTCTGAAACTGACATGAAAGAATATTAACAGAGGAAAAAAGGTACATTTTGCATTATTAACTCTGATAACGATGAACAGCCATATGCATTCAATCCACATACGTTCCCCTCATTCTCAAAACAGCGTGTCATGTTGAACAGTGAATGTTGAACAGCAGTCAGGTGGCTGCAATGCAAGGCAAATGTATATTTTCTTTCTTCACTGTGGTCTCCGGCAGCAGGGACGTTGCGGTGACTGCTGCATCTGTTACCAATCCAGATAATTAACCATTATTTCAATTTGCAAAAAGCGCTTTTATGCCACACGGCTGCTGAAGTGAAGCAGCATTGAGGTATTTACTGAAAAAGCAGAAAGCTGTCCTGGGTAATGTTTGATCAGCAGCGAACAGCACTTTGAGGGAAAGTTTTCCAACTGTAACAACAGTCCAACAAGCGCTCGACCTAGATTTAATTGTTTAACAGGAATTAAACAAACAACTTGTGTTTCAGTGTTGATGATTAAAGCAGAATGTATGGAAAATGTCATACAGAGGATTCCTTAATATGGATAATGTGTTGAAATATTTATTAATTACAAATTTTTGTTGATTATTTTTAAATATGTGTTTGGTTAGTTCAGTTTTATTTCATAGGTTATACATACACACAAATATACAAAGCAATTTAAATGCAAGTGAGTACTTTAAGATGAAACTAACTTTTCTGAAAACTAAATGTCAATGCATTGATAATATAAAACTACACCATCATCAAAAAGTTACATTATGACCTGTAAATGTACACTACCTGACAATAGTCTTGTCGCCTATCCAAGTTTTAGAAACAACAAATAATAATTTTAGTTTTGGTATCAAAAGTGGCTTATATAAAGGGCCTCCTCCATCTTACTCCAGACATGCTCGATAATGTTCATAACTGGTGGCTGGGCTGGCCAATCATGGAGCACATTGACCATTTTTGCTTTCAGGAACTTTGATGTGGAGGCTAAAGTATGAGTAGCGCCATCATGCTGAAGAATTTGCCCTCTCCTGTGGTTTGTAATGTAATGGGCAGCACAAATGTCTTGACCTCAGGCTGTTGATGTTACCATCCACTCTGCAGATCTCTCACACGCCCCCATACTAAATGTAACCCCAAACCATGATTTTTTTCTTCACCTAGTTGTTTGAACGATAGAGGCAAAGTATAAAAATTTAAAATGCCCCTTTATTAATCTGGGGTAGCCACAGCGGAATGAACCACCAACTTATCCAGTATATGTTTTACACAGCAGATGCCCTTCCAGATGCAATTCATCACTGGGAAACATCCATACACACTCATACGCTACAGACAATTTAGCTTATCCAATTCACCTATTCCACATGCTTTTGGACTTGTCAGGGAAACCAGAGCACCCGGAGGAAACCCACGCAAACACGTGGAGAGATATTTACATCAATGTAGCATAATTTTTGTGATATTGAACAACAAAATTTATATTTTCACATTACTGTGAGGGTTGGGTTTAGGGTTGGGGTAGAGATAGACATTAATAAACTACAATTAATGGGTAATTTAATAAATAATATAAATAATTCTTGTTAACTTCCAGCCACAGCTGTATCACTTCTAGCAACAACCAACAACATTTTGCTTAGAAAAACTAATAAAATTGGAAAAAGGACACATTTTAAATGGACAAAACATTATTAAAAAATACAAATTTAAATAAGAAATATTGTAAAATAAATATTTTCTTTTAAAAAAAAAGATTAACTAATTATAATCATATTTATAAAATTATAATATATTTCACTTTCATTGTTTGGGCGCCTAAAAACCCATTTATCTTTGACCCCTCATATTTATGTATACATATTTTGCAAAAGGTCAGAGCTACCTTCATCCGGTCGTAGTTCTTCCTGCTTCACCTTTACAAACTACAGAACCAAAAAATGCAGCTATTGTCATTTTGTAGCTATAGCAAGACAACATAAAGAAGTCTGGACTTTTTTCAAATTCCTCAGATGCCTCAAACACCTGATAAATCACCAAAACAAAGACTGAAGAATTCCAGAACAGAACCACAGATGGTTTTCTTTGTCCTTACTTTCTAAAACTCTACAAACATAGGGGTCATTTATGCACAAATATAGTCTCTAAAAACAACTCCCTATGACCCAGTACCGGTATAGAGAGAGCAGGTTAAAAACACTTGATCAATGCAGTCTGCTGATGGCACAGCGAGTTTAAATGAAAGATAAAACTGAGAATAAAGTGAACAAATGGGAGAACCATAAATGATAATGATCCCTGTTAATGAATTTGGTGATAAACGTATAACAAAACACAAATAGTCAAAAACTAAGTGTATAATAGAAGTCCAAACCTTCACAAACCTTTGTAACACGTTCATATAATGTAGACATCCAGTTCAAATAATTACAACTGCACACTCAACATCTTCAATCCATTAAAAAAAAACATAAATCCAACAAGGCCTCAGAAAATGAACTACAAGAGAATCTGCCCTCACTGCAGCTTTGCCGATAAATACTCAATCTATATGTAAATATAAGGTACTTCTGAAATATCTGCAAGGAATGAAAATGTATTTCCTTTTCCCATTTGATCAGTGCCCCAAAGCCAAACCTATGACTTTTAATGAAAAGTGTTGGGCAGATAGAAAGAGTGAAGCAGGAGTGATAGTAAGGCATGAACGCACACTCTACAGAACGAACGGAAATGGCTACAGGTCGTGAAATGACCTTGAAAAGAAAAAAAGTTATCAATTCCAATCCCAAATGGGTTTGTTGAATATATATGGATTAGCAGCTTTCCTACAAAACTTGGAACAAAAAAAATGAACTGTTTGGTAAACACTGTCAGCGTTCAAAGCCAAGACACGTTTAAGAAAAGCAAGCTTAGAAAGGTTTTCTGACTTCACATCAGTAGCAACCCATCTAAAGTCCTTCAGGAAATGCACGACTTAAAAACAAGCCTTAAATCCTCAACAAAAGCTGCACAATCTGAATAAAAATATGAAAAGTGTTGCCAATAATTCATGCATATATTCATGCTTTTGTAAGTTCTCACGTTCACATCATTTAAGTCATGACTCGGTTGGAAGGAAACTTTTCCCATTGTCTCTGCTCCAGGCCAGATGTTTCTTGATGACATTCGCAGTGGCAAGATGAACAGACACGCTATTGAGTCCCAAATCAAATCCCTGCAACAGACCTGATGAGTTATTTACTGCTGTCTGTTGAGGATAAAAATCAAAGCCTGTAATCCTGAAACTACGTATATTGTCACAATGCAACAATTTGGGTTCCTTCTGTGAAGACGCATTTGGAAAATGTTTACAATTAGGGATGCTTGATGATACATTCAATAATCTCAGAGGAGTGTCCTAGAATGAGACAGAAAATGTGGGTTAAAATTGGCAAATAGCAGGAAATAAGCTTACCAGTTTTATTAATTAGGCATATTTCCAAGTGAAACAGCTTATCATGTTCTTAAACAAAAATTAAAACTAAACATTAGTACTGTATGATCAATTGACAAAATCTAATCACAATCACTAAGTCACACATCACATCCACCACTGAACAAGACTACACATCCCAGAATCATCAGCACCTCACACCTGATGTTTTTTAATTACACACACAGCTGCAGATCGTTTACACTGATTACACACACTATATAAGCACCACTTTCACAAAGATCTTTGCTCAGTATTGTTTCATTGTAGTAAGCATTACAACACGGTTTCTAGTCTAGTCTAGTCTAGTCGTTTTGACCCTTGTTTGTTTTATTGTTTATGTTTGTACCACCTGCCTTGACTATTTGCCTGTTACACAACTACTCTTTAAGATTAGCTGTATGCTACCGTCTCCACCTGTTTTGAATCTTGTCTGCCCGATTACTTTTAATAAAAGCTGTGCTTGGATCCAACCCTTGTTGTCATAGCCTGAATCATTACAAAATCAAACTTTCGATTTAGCAAAATCTGTGTTGGCTGTGCATATTATGTTAGGCCAGAGGGCACTTTTGCGAGTCACACAGAACTTTCGCATGATTATACAGGAAGATTTTTTTTGCACCGCTTGTCTATATATTGTTATTAAAAAAATATGGTTTTATATATATTTTTCCCCTTTAATTGACAGGAGAGTAGAAGCATAGGCATAGGACATAATGTAGGACCTCGGAATCAAATCGAACTCAGGTCACCGTAGACATCGAAGAGCCCTGTGTCGATGCACTAACTACTAGGTTTCTACATTTAAAAAAAAATTTTTTAAAAACATATTATTAAAGTTTTTTTTTGCAAATTACTGCATGAAAATAATCTTTTATTAGTCGAATAAATGTTCCAGTAAATATTAATTGTGCTTTACACAGAACCTGCAGTCAAATGTAATGTATGTTACTGAACATTTTTGCGGTTTCACAGAAAAATATAAGCTGAAGCATGTATTTTTATTCATATATGTATACGTATATAAACTTCCTACTGATTACATGAACTAAACAAAAAAAATAGCTCAAAACCAGCAGTATTAAACAGTGTCCTTGTACAATCTGATGATAAGATGCCCTTCATTCCCCTATGAACCCCGAACTCCTTCCTTGTGTAATTTCCCTATAAAATGAGCCTCTTTGCTTTGTAATTTACTTGGGAAGAGTATACAATGTCACTGCCGTAATGCTCTTAAGACAAAGTTTGGAGTTCATTGCAAAACAACAGCCCAAAATCCCACACTAATGCTTTCATGCTATTCCAATTAGTGTATTTGACTAGTTTAAACAGTTTATTCTTTACTCATGGAAGAGTCTCAGAAATAAAACAAAGTCTGACAAACAAACCAAACTAAGAACACACAGAAGGCATTGCTATTTTCACAAGAACTACAGTATAATCATGCAGTCTGTGGTGCATTGCAGTCATTTTCACTTCATAAGTACACATTGACTATTAGCTGGGTTTATATATTACAAAAACATTTTGTGTACAATACTAAAAACACTTTTTAAATTAAGTTATCAAAGATCTATCAATTAATCTATTCAACTAATCAAATCGGATAAAATTTTTTTTACAATTGTGATTGTTTCAGTCTCCTATGCAACTTCACCAACAACACTAGCTTTTCATGGCTGACGACACACTAACTGGTTCACACAATAACAGAAGATTCAAGTGCTTACAGTTTTCAATCATCCGTCTTTGTTTTTTGGAGTGTAAAAGATGATTGGTGACTCACCGCGACCTGGTCTGACAGGAGAAAATAGTAAGACAGGACTGGTTGCTTTGTCAAATGATAATCCCATGTCACTAGGCAGCCCTCTTGAGAACACCCATATTTATAGATATGATGCCACATATCTGTTCAGATAAGCAAAAAAAGTACTGTTAGTTAATCAGCAATACAATAATATCACAAATGGTGATGCATTCACTTTAAACACGGTAAAAAAGTTTAGGTTAAAGGCAATTTAGTAAAAAAAAAAGAAAAAATGAAAATGTCACTTTACACAATAAAATGTTTAACTTTGTGCATTTTGGCCCAGTTGGGAGCCTGAAAACAGGTTACTAAGTGCATGTTGTTGTGAAATACCAAAATATTTGCTGCATTTGAAATTGTATACTTCACTGTTGTATAGTAGGAAAGTATGCAAGCCAAGAGAGTATGCAAGCCAAGTTGTATGTATAAATTGGTGTTTCCCATTACTAGGTTGCAGCTAAAAGGGCATTCTAATCATGTGCCGGAACAGTTAGCGGTTCATTCCGCTGTGGCGACCCCTGATAAATCAGAGCCCAAGCTGAAGGAAAGTTAATAAATAAATGAATTAAAAACAGTAGGCGAGAACAGGGGCGATTTTAGGATTTTTATTTTAGGGGGGCTCAGCTCCTTATAAGGTAAAAAAAAAAATAAATATATATATATATATATATATATATATATATATATATATATATATATATATATATATATATATATATATATATATATATATGGTATACAGTATATATGGATACAGCTGTGACTAAAAGTTAAAAAGAATTACTTAGATTATCTATTAAGTTACCCATTAATTGTATTTTATTAACATCTACCCCTACCCCAAACCCAACTATCATAGTAAATGTAAAAAAAAAAAAAATCATATTCATATTAATCATTAAATTACCCATTAAATAGTATTTTTATTAACGCCTACCCCCAGCGCAAGTCCCAGGAGAGAACCCTGAGCTCAGAGATAATTGAGCCCAGGGTTCCCACCTGGTCATTTAACATTAAAGGAGGGGTCTGAGATCAGGTAGGCCTCGAGAGCTCCCCCTGGTAAAGGAGGAAAGGGGGAAGATTGGGTGGATTCTTCAAAAACAAAACCTACCTCTCATAGTAATGTAAAAATAATAATTGTTGTTGTGTCACAAGAATTAAGCTATATTGATGCCAGTATCCACACTGTATCGCTTCTAGACTTTACGAAGTGACACAACTGATGTGGATAGGTCATGTGATAACAACAAATGGTGAAAGTACTATCTATGAATACCCTGTATACTACTCAAATTTATGACATACTTTTCTAATGATCTAATAGTGAATTTAAATTCATTTTGAATGCAGCCATTGTCCATAAATACATAAGCAAATATTTGACAAATAAAACAACAATGCAGGACCACATTGCTGGACTACTACTAGACTGGCATGAATAACAGAGTGTTATCAACTGTTTTTGCAGATTTGTGTGAATTGTGATTATTTTGGCATCTTTATTTTATGTACTTTAACAATTGCGGCATTTTGGTGACTGTCGCTTTAAATTCAAATGAGATTGTGCTTTTTTCTAAAGAGGGCGGAGTTACAAATGCCTATGTGTCAGCATGGCATATTCAAAAACAAGACTAAAGCTGCGGTCACACTAGATTTTGTGTCGTACGGCGCTGTGAAAAGGGACGGGATTAAACAAGATGATTAAACATTTTTTTTAAAAAGTGAGCGATTGGTCCGTGTTTTAAATTTCTGTCCAAAGAGGTCCTGTTTTGATATTCGATTGGTCTCACTCAATTATGTGATGTGATTTCGCAGGTCAGAGTTCACCAAGCTTCAACTTTTCAACGTAGCGACCTGAGAAACTTGACGCATGAGCTTGCCTTTCCAGTCTGAAGCATTCGCGTACGTATGAATAGAAGTCTATGGGGAGAATAGACCAGTGTGACCACAGCTTAATGTCCTATGCTAATGAGGGAGAGATCGTCACTAATAGGCGGGGCTTTCCCCTTCTGATGACACAACAGGAGAATGTCAATCAGTGTGACTGTTTTTATCAAGTGTGATTATAAAAAAATAATAGAAAAAACACATTTTTACCATTAAATGCTGGCTATATTCACAGACTGTTACCACACAACTGTAGGGGGTGTTTCAACCCTTTATAAAAGTGATTTTTGCATATAAGGTCCCCTTTAACTCATGTAGAAAATTAAGAGAATTTCACATTTCAAGAGATCACACTTAGATATTGCTTGATACTAATTGCAGGTTTGGCATGCTGTCTCAGGAGAGAACCCTGAGCTCAGAGATAATTGAGCCCAGGGTTCCCACCTGGTCATTTAACATTAAAGGAGGGGTCTGAGATCAGGTAGGCCTCGAGAGCTCCCCCTGGTAAAGGAGGAAAGGGGGAAGATTGGGTGGATTCTTCAAAAACAAAGATAGGGAAGTAAGGTGAAGATGGGATATTTATTGTATGCTTGGATTGATGTGATTGGTTTATCGATGATTGCGGATGAGAGACCTGCCTATCAATCATATCATGTGCTCCTCTCAAAATTAGTTTATAAAACTTCTTAAATGATTTAAAATGTCCTCAAAAAAAGTTCACTAAATATTCATTCAATTAAATGATCCTCAAAAACTGTGTTGCATAAGCATAACTAACTAGATCAAACAACGATAGCAAAAATTTACTTAGCAAGAAATAAAGCTAAATTATACAATAAAAATAGTTGCATAACATGTCAAAACAAGCTCAAAATCGTCAGAGAATAGAAACAGCTCCTGACGGATTGATAAGAATGTATCACAGCTCCATTTGGAGGGCTCTGAAGAGGAACATCATGTCCGTGTTAACAGGCGACATGAGAGATACGGAGGGCTTTTCTCCCTGAGCAGATAAACGAGAGGATGAGAGACAATTTGCAGGGACTCTGAGCACTTCAAGATCTGGCAGCAGAGGTGAGAGCTTTCAGCTTCGCCGCGCTGCTCAGGCAAAGAGTGAGAAATCACAGCGCCGAATAAAAAGGTGTGATTCATTTGCTCATTACGTTGTCTGGAAGTTAAGATGAAATCATTTTTTTTTTTTCCTAGAGAAATCTGGAGGGGGATGAGCATAAAAGGTGCAAAAATTCTAACACTTATTTTGAGGATACACCATCATAAATTGCAGCCCACAAGATTTAAACAAGTCACAATGAGATGCATTTGAATCTAATAAGCTATACTTGGAAAAAAATTGAAGTTGTCACAACATGTCAAAAGATACGCGGTATAAGTGAATTGGATAAACTAAATTGGCCATAGAGTGTGTGTATGTGTGTGCATGTGAGTGTATGGGTGTTTCCCAGTACTGGGTTGTAACTGGAAGGTCATCAACTGCAAAAAACATATGCTGAATAAGTTGGCAGTTTATTCTGTTGTAGCGACTCCTGATAAATAAGGGACTAAGCTGAAGCAAAATGAACGACAATAGTGTTTGTAGCAATGTGCCACAAAGGGGCAATGTACATTAACAAACATGGTTGTTAAATTAAGTTGAATATTACTAAATTAAATTTGTTTAAATTCAACCCATATAAACAGTTTGAAACCACTAACCAGACTAAATCCAATGAATCATTTTATTCAGTGTACTTGGGCTTTAAACTTCAGCAAACTCTTTAAAACAGACCTGCAGCACTGATGCTTCTAATTGGTCAGGCCACGCATGCACTCACCGCTTCCAGGGGAAACGCTCTATAATCTGTCACCCCAAGCGGTCAGCACTGTCTTATTATGACAGGCTGCAGGCATGGTGACAAGCCTGGGGCGTGAGAGCACCTCTCCCATTTACTCCTATCACCATCAGCTTCCTGTCAGAGAGCTGTCAGTCTTCCTGCAGCGTGCTGCTGCAGCACTGATAAACTACACTTTAACGTGCACTTAAAGTGTGGGAGATTAAGAAGGGTAGCTAGTTGGAAATGAGTCTGAAGTTTCTACAAAAATGTGTTCTGATATTTTAAGTTTGTGAGGAATAAAGTGCACAGCCAATCAAAGATTAGTATCAGCCAATCTGTTTTTGGAATGTGGATATTTAGCAGCAGATATTAATTGTTCAGAAAAGAATTGTCACATATGGACTCCACACAGTTAAAGCCTTCCTGAATTATGCAACCTATATTTTTCCCCCAACACATTTCTAAACATATAAGTTTTAATAACTAATTTCTGATTTCTTTTATATTTACCATGATGACAGTACATCAAATTTTACTAGGTATTTTTCAAGATACTAATATTCAGCTTAAAACTAGATTAATTCGGCAAGTTAATGTTATTTAGCAAATCATTGTATAATGATGGTTTGTTTTGAAAATTGAAAAAAATATTGCTTAAGGGGGCAAATAATATTGAACTTAAAATAAATAAGTAAAAAAATGTTCAATTGCTTTTATTCTAGCTGAAATAAAACAAATAAGACTTTTTCCAGAAGAAAAAATATTATAGGAAATACTGTGGAAAATGTCTTTACTTTGTTAAACATCATTTAGGAAATATTTAAAAAAGAAAAATTCACAGGAAAGTGAATAATATTGACTTCAACTGTATATCGTAGTGTTTTCATGTGATGTTACAGTGTATTTCTAATTCAGCAAGTGTTGTGAAGTTGTGATAAAAGTTTTTTTTTTATATATTTGTAACACATTTTGTAGTTCTATTTTGTAAAAAAAAACACTTGTGAATGTGAATGCCTAAATAAACAGACATTGCAATCTCACAATTCGTGATTTTTTGATTCAGTGGCTAATTTGTATGAATTTGTATGATATAACTCATACAATTTAGTACGATTTGCTTGGATGAATGACAGCTGGGACTGAATTAGCCACTAAACTTTCAAAACGTAAAATACTTACATTTTCTTGTGAGTTCAGGCTGAAACAGAAAAAAACTAAAACAAGAATAATGGAATAAAATAATAGTGTTAAAACAAAACACTACAATAACACAAAACAAATAAAACTAGAATATTGGAATAACAATAGTATTAAACCTAAAATACAAGCATTCAAAAAGTAAAAGTAAAATATAGAATGAATATAGGGAACTATTATAAATATTGTAATCAAATAAAAAGATAAAACTATGATAGATAAATAAATAAATAAATAAATAAATAAAATAGAACACTAGAATGTTTAAGTATTTGGCAGCAGATATAATATATTATTCAGAACAGAATTGTCACATATGGAGTGTATGGTATAAAGTTGAGGTCAGAATTATTAGCTCTCCTGTTAAATTAGAATTTTTTAAATATAATTAACAAATTTCTGTTTAACTGAAAGATTTTTTTCAACATATTTCTAAACATAATAGTTTTAATAATTCATTTCTAATAGCTGATTTATTTTATCTTTGCCATGATGACAGTACATATTTTATTAGATATTTTTTAAGATACTAGTATTCAGCATAAAGTGCAATTTAAAGACTTAACTAGGTTAATTAAGTTAATTAGGCAAATCATTGCATAACAATGGTTTGTTCTGTAGAGAATTGAAAAAATATGTATTGTTTAAGGGGGCTAATAATATTGACCTTAAAATCTTTATATTTTTATTTTATTTTTTTATTAAAAACTGCTTTGATTCTAGTGGAAATAAAACAAAGTCTTTTTCCAGAAGAAAAAAAAATATAGGAAATACTGTGGAATATGTCTTACTCTGTTAAACATAATTTAGGAAATATTTAAAAAAGAAAAATTTATAGGAGGGTTAATAATATTGACTTCAACTGTATATCATAGTGTTTTCACGTGATATTAGAGTGTATTTCTAATTCAGCAAGTGTTGTGAAGTTGTGACAAAAGTTTTTTTATATTTTTAATACATTTTGTAGTTTGATTTTGTGGAAAAACTCTTGTGAATGTGAATGTCTAATTAACAGACAACGCAATCTCACAGCAATTCGTAACTTTTTGATTCAGTGGCTAATTTACATGATAATTTGTACGATATAACTCATACAATTTAGTACGATTTGCTTGGATGAATGATGGTTGGGTTTAGGGGTGGGGTTGGGTGCCACGCCTTCTTTTTAAAATTCTACATTTTCATACAACTGAATTACCCACTAAACTTACAAAACATAAAATACTTACATTTTCTCGTGAGTTCAGGCTGAAACAGAAAAAGATTAACAAGTATAATGGAATAAAATAATAGTGTTAAAACAAACCACCAGGATAAAACAAAACAAATGAAACTAGAATATTAGAATAACAATAGTATTAAACCTAAAATACAAGCATTCAAAAAGTCAAATTAAAATCTAGTATAAATATAGGGAACTATTATAAATATTATAATCAAATAAAAAGATAAAACTATGATAGATAAATAAATAAATAAATAAATAAATGAATAAATAAATAAATAAATAAATAAATAAATAAATAAATAAATGAATAAATAAATAAACAAATAAATAAATAGAACACTAGAATAAAATTTAAAAAAATTAAAAGGACAAAAAACTAAAACACTAGTGTAAAATAAAACCATAATTTAGAACACAAACAGAAACAATAATAGGATAAAACTAGACTAAAGCTGCATCCCAAATGGCACACTATACACAATCAGCAGCATAGCATATAAATTTAGTGTCGTCCCAAATGTTTTTGTTTTTTTTTTTACTAAGCAGAAGTTCAAATAATTTCCCTGATGCATTTGATGGTTGTCAAATTAGCAAAATGATTGACTAAACTACCAAATAATACCTGCCATGAGTATAACCACATTTGCCATCGGGAGGTGGCATGATCACTTTTGTAGGAGAATTTTGCTTTCACAATCCAAAATAAATAAAATAATAAAACATCAGTGCCCGCAAGCTCAGCCCCTTCCACTACATGAGCAATGCAGCAGATGTTGGGTGTGTGAAATGTCCAACATAACACACTTAATTAATTTATTTATTAGAGTATTTGATGTGAATGCATTATTTAGACTATCTATACTACAAAATGGCATAGAATAGTGCGCAAGTATGCGATTTGGAACGCACCTTAAGACTAAGATTTTAAAAAATGCAACTAGAATACTGCAATAAAATAAAAAATAAAAACAAAATACTCAAATTAAGTTAAAATATAGAAATTAAATATCAAGAATAAAATGTAAGCAATATTAAACAAATGCTTAGATAAAAACAGATTTAAAAAATAAATACTGCAATTAAGTGAACTGCATTATAAGAAACAGTACACATAGGGCACTGTGTATGGTTATATATTGCATATTACAATAAATACAGCATGTGTTTTAGCTCTTATAATAAACACATTGTCCATGCTATTGCAGAAATAAGAATAGTCACAGTCCTTTAGTAAGGCAAACAAACACCAACTGACTTACTGAAGATCACCAAGAAGTGCCAGAAAAAACAAATGTCTACCTCAGCAACCCTGGCATGAATTCAGTATCCCAAATCATCCAAATTCAAGCCTTAATTCCGCAAATAGATGGCTGTCATTGATAACAATTTGAGCTGATTGTTAATAACAACCTCTGTGCATCTGTTTCTGACTAAAGGCCAAATGTATGACCCCATATAAACTCATACAGGACTAAACAAGTAATCATTCCTCTTACTAAACACACACGCGCACACATACACACACGCACACCTCATCAGCAAACACCTGGACCCATCCACAGCTTTACTACCGCACCGCCACAACAGAAATCCCACCAGCTGGTCATTAGTACTCAACTAAATGGGATTAATTAGAGTGGGATTTATTTTAATGTTCCTTGTTGCTCTCCAAGGGCTGATAAAAGTCCAGCTGTGCAAAAAAAAAAAAACATGCTTGTCTTCAGTGCATGTTTGCTTTACCTGATTTAGGTAAAGACCAGTTTTGACGGTTTATCTAACAATATAACTATCAAAGATACCACCTCCACCTCATTTTGAGCCAGTAAAAAATCCCTGTATGTCTGATTCTGTGCTTTACAGTTCAATTATTATTATTTTAATTCAAGTCATGAAGGATTCTGAAAATATGATAGCAGACAGTGTTGAGTCGGGCTGAAACTTATAATCGAATTATTCAATTTAATCAATTACAAAAAAAAAATTATGAGCCATTAAATTTGTAGTAATCGACACTTTGCTTAGATTAATTTACCACATCACTTCCTGACAGTATAACATTTATTTGATTTGCTCATTATAATTATTTTAACAGGCAATATGCAGCTTGTTTTTATTTCATCCTGTGATTATTCATTTTCCTTTGGCTAGGTTCCTTTATTCATTAGGAGTCGCTACGGCAAAATGAACCACTAACTTATTCAGCTTATGTTTTACACAGCGTACGCTCTTCCAGCAGCACCACAGTACTGGGAAACATCCATAAACGCTCACTCACATACACTATAGACAATTTAGCTTATCCAATTCACCTATAGCGCATGTCTTTGGACTGTGGGGGAAACCGAAGCACCCAGAGGAACCCCCGCAAACACGAGGAGAAATTGGTCGTAGTGTATGTGTGTGAATGAGTGTGTATAGAGTGTGTTCATTCCGCTGTGGAAACCCCTGGTGAATAAAGGGACCAAGTTGAAGGAAAATGAATATTTACAGGATGAAATAAAAGCAAGCTGCATATTGCTTTATTAAAATAAACATAACGAGCAAATCAAATAAATGTTATGCTGTCTGGAAGTGATGTGGTAAATATTTTTTTTTTTAAATGAAGTGTTGATTGCTACAAATTAAATGGATTATCATTATTTTGTAATTGATTAAATTGAATAATTCAATTATAAGTTTCAGCCCGACTCAACACTGCCTGCTGTCATATTTTCAGAATCCTTCATGACTTGAATTAAAATAATAATAATTGTAAAGCACAGAATCAGACACCAAGAGATTTATCCTGGCTCAAAATGAGGTGGAGGTGGTATCCTCATATTTATCTTTTGTGTGTGAATGAGAGTGTATGGGTGTTTCTCAGTGATGGGTTGCAGCTGTGAAGGGATTTGCTGCATAAAACATATGCTGGATAAGTTGGTGGTTCATTTCACTGTGGCAATCCCGGATTAATAAAGGGACTAAGCCGAAAAGAAAATGAATGAATGAATGAATGAATGAATGAATGAATGAATGAATGAAAAGAAAAAGATAAAGATAACTAGAAAACTGCAATAAAATAAAAAGTAAAAACAACATATTAAACTAAAAAAAGATACAAATGAAATTTCTAGAATAAAACGTAAAAATGTTTTAAAAATGTTATCAATTTTTTACTGCTCTGTTGTATTTCAGACATAAGCTCTTAAAAAACAATGAAAAAAGCTTAACCCATTAATTGACCAATTACAGTGGCAGATCAATCTGCAGCCCTAGAGTTGAGTATTAAAGAATTTTTTTATGAATAACATATGAAATCATAGTTTGCTTTGAATTTTAAAAACTACCCAAAAAGCAATATAATGTATTAATTCATTCATTTTCCTTCGCCTTAGTCCCTTTATTTATCAGGGGTTGCCACAGCGGAATGAACCGCCAATTTATCCAGCATATATTTAACAGCGTATCCCCTTTCTGCTGCAACCCAGTCCTGTGAAACATCCGCTCAGATAAAATGGTATGGGGTAAAAGTGTCCCAACATTTAACCCAACTATTATAGCACCTTCCCAACTATAGGTTATTTTAACCCAATGCATTGGTTTATTTTGATTTAATGTTATTTTGTCTCTTCTGGTAACTTTATAATTGTGGCTGTGTAAATAAATACCATACAGGTTACAAAAATATTGAAAATGCTTTACTTCTGTTACATTTTGACAGCCGAATATCTCAAATATGCGTATCATTTCCACAAAAAAATATTGTGGTGATGAACACAGGAGGTACAGAAAGCTTTTTTTTATTCGTTAAATATAACGTTAGATCGGCTATGAAGCACTCGTTTTTATCATCAATAATTAAAAGTGCTGGTGAAACGGATATAAAAAGCATGACACTGAGAGGTAAAAAAAAATAAATAACAACAATATTATTGCGTTAGAGCTTAAATAAACTTTATAGCGCAAAACAATATTTCGTACGCATAATACAGCGGTTCTGTGTCAGTTAAATCAGTTGACTTGAAATTTACAATTTTCAACCAAATTTTTTGGGTAAAAAAAAAACCCAACAAAGCACCAAATATTTAACCCATCTGGTTGAGTTATAAATAAATAACCCAATTAGGGTTAAAAAATAATCCAACAAAGCACCAAATACTTTTAACTCAATCCTTGGGTTAAATAAATAACTCAACGTTTATTAGAGTGCATACACACTCATCCACACACATTCACTACGGTCAATTCAGTGTATTCAATTCACCTACTGTATAGCACATGTCTTTGGACTGTGTGGGAAACCGAAGCACCCAGAGGAAACCCACACGAACACAGAGAGAATATGCAAACTCCACACAGAAACGCCAACTGGCCAGCGACCTTCTTGCAGTGAATTGGCAGTGCTAACCACTGAGCCACCATGTCATCTGAAATGTAATCAGTTAAATTAATACATCGAAATAGTTACACAATAGTAGCACTTTAAATAGGGCAACTTGTAGTCTGTAACCTATAATAATTTCCGAAGTAACCTTCCCAAGACTGCATGTTTCGTCTCCAGAGATGCTTCTCCAACAAAACATCACCTATTTTACAAATCCGACACTTTGTTTTAAAAACCCTCAGGGGTTTGTGATGTTGAACGTGGTCAGGAGGCCGGTGTCTGTATTTGATTTTCATTAGATTTGACATAATAAATGGACGAAATATCTTGTTTGGTGTCAAGAGACCACAGCACTGCAGCCAGGTATTAATGCCTCCGGACCCAAAACAACCTTTTTGGTTTATAAAAACTGATGCATGAAATTCAAATGTTCTTTCAAATGATATATTGTGTTGAATGAAAGGCAGAATTTGATTTGGCAGAGGTCATGTGAAAGCCTGTTGTTTTATATTCCTACACTAAAGTCTGGCATGACACACTGAGGCGGATTTAAATAAGACCAGCTGTAGATCTGATTTAAGATACAAATGTTAATATGACACACGAACATTATGCAGCTCATTGCTAACACTCATGGCCAGTACAGAGTATTTGTGGTTGGGCCAGAGCAAGGGGTCAAGTGTTAGCTGGACGGTCCGTACTGGTAGATGTAGTTGTACAAGAAAAAATAATAATGTAAACAATGCAGCTTTTTTTACCAAAAAGTGATACAAAGCAGTGGATGGGGGAAAAAAAGGTTGAGTCATTTGCATCCCCGGTCATTAATTCATAACTGGAGACCGTTTAAGAGTCTCTATTATGTTTTTTTTTTTTTTTTTTTTCATAATCTTCCATGCAGTGTGTAAAAGCTCGAAGTATATAAAAACATTCAGCTGAGGTTTATAAAACTACGGTTTCTCTCTCAAAAAAAAGAGAAAAAAATGATGACTCCGAGTCATTTTTATGAGTCTCCATTCATTCAAATCTTAAGCGGTTTCATCATGATGTCTGAACAGAACAGTTGGCCTGCCCACTTCTTGCGTGCACAGATCCTGGAAAACTTGTACTTGATACTTGTACCTTATCTTTTCCATTAACTGGATATGGGACCATTCACATAATGCATAGCAAACCCTGCAGATGATATATATAAGCAATGTGTGCCACATCCTTTACCAAAATCAATGTGCTCCTGACCTTACGCTCTCATTGCATCTGTCATGGCTAGGACACCATCACCTGACCTTCACACCAGACACGGAAAGCACTGCCACATAAACCCATTCGCTTTCATTTCAATGGTTTGGGCCATACTGACCAGAACACATTTCCGACAAACTTCAGACTAGTTAATATTAGTTAAACCTTTGCCGCTGTGTTGATTAATAATGACTCTATGGCACTGTTTTCACTTGGAGTTAAAGAATCGAGCAACAAGCTGGTGTAACTGCATTGGTTTATCAATGCATTCATGGATTGGGCTCACACATCTGTATTATGGCTGCTTGTGGAGGCCATTTCGTTTCTGAATCTACTGCACACAGTACACCAAACTTAATGGACTGACACTACTCATAGAAAGCAGGGGTTTAAAGAAAAAAAAAATCACAAATCATATTTTAGTTAAGGGCATAATTAGGTGAAAAATAAATGCATTTTGATTTTTAATGAAATTGTTTTTAACCTTGTATGGATATCAGCCGGTTGTTGGGGACCACAAAAACAAACCATGACCCTTATATAATGCATAATAGGGGCACTTTAAGAGCAGAAATTACAGTTCATAAATACTGTGAATGTTTCAGTCGATTCTCAAATAAAAATGACAAAACATGACAAAAAAGTTGTGTAGAGTGCATCACTTGATATCACAGGTGAAATGAATATTTAGTTACTTGGTTACTTAGACAAAATTCTTACCTCACATTTTAAACTGAAGCGCCATGAATTATATGAGACATGAGTTTCTGGCTATTTTCAAACTAATTTAAAGAATTATATCAGGGTTTCTGCAGGTTTCATCAAGTCAAATTTAAGACTTTTAAGGCCCTTTTAAGACCATTAAAAATTACATTTTAGACTTATATATGGGGTTAAAACACAGGATTTTTTTAATCCAGGTATTATCATGATGAATCATATAATTGTCTTTAGTTATCTTTCCCTGGCTAGGGAATTTGATGGGAAATTTGCTGTAAAAAATGTCTAACTGCTGTCGTGAATTGTATCTCTTTGCAATAAAAACTTAAATATTATAAAAATATTAAAAAATTAGGGTTTTATTGAGATGTATTGTTAGTGATCAGATGAATGTTGGCCCGACTGAGTCGGTTTTAGTTGTACAAAAGCAAAATTAAGACATGTTTAAAATTATTTTTCAGTGAATTAAGTTTGTAAGGCCTAAAATTTAGTTTTTGAAACTTAAGACATTTTAAGACCCCGTGGACACCCTGTATTTTGAGAGAAAAAAAACTTGGGTTTGCCACAACTAATGTTCTTCGAAGGGTAATCTTTTTTTTAACCAACCTCACTCCTTTTTCTCAGCTTTCATTTCGGCCATCTTTGTCGTTAGCACCATGCAGTCGTTAGTACTGCATTTCGGCTCACTGCGTTCACCTAAATACAAAACGTACACGGACCCAGATTAATAGCTTCGGATGTGTTTTTATGTTCTGTGTAATTTTAGTGGGTGTAGACTACTTACCTGAACGACTAGGCAGTTGGGCCTTACAGCTCGATAGAGTGACTTTACACAAAAGAACCACCCAACACATATACTTTGATTAATTACTAGAGTTATTATAATAAATGCGCTCAAATATTAAATTTGACACGGTTTTTAGGCTTAAATCATTTTCAAAACCTGACACACACACTTACACCTGGTTTCAAACAAACTCAAAGCTTCACTTTCACTCTACGGCGCTTTGTTGCCACCATGTGTCCTTTTGACGTACTGCACTTCATGATTTTTATTTGTTTTAGTTACTTTATTCATATTTATTCGTTTTTGTAGGGTTTTCTTTCTAGCCAACAATAAATCTTTATAGTTTGCATTTATTTTGCAGCTAAAATGTTGGTCAAAATTTTGGAAACACTTCACAAAACTTACATTAAACAGCAGATTTATGGGTCAAAGTCGACTGCATCAAACAACAAATAGTTCATTTAACTACATCATTTGCATTTCTGTGCATTATAATGTGTCATTGAACCTAAAAAATGACTATAATCATACATTTTTTTTTACCCTAAACACCCCATAAAATTGTATTCACTTCATATGAATGTAACACTGTTAAATGTAACAGTCAAGACAAAACAAACTGACAGTCACCCTAAAAAAATTTATTGAGCGATCACGAAACAAAATAATGCAAGAGAGACAAATAAGAGCACTCTTTCACGTTTTTTTTTCAAACGCTTCACATTTGCTTATTTACAAAGTCTGCCACAGATCCACTGACTTTTTCATGTGTGGAGAGTCACATGAAGGAGAGAAAACCATTTTGTATGTATAGTGTTTAAAGGCTGCACAGAGAGAATCACATGAGGACACAAGCGTTGCCCAAAGACCTGCAGCTTTTAGAAGAGAGCAGAACCAACAGCACACATTATGTCTGAGGGAATGAACAATGACCAGAAAATGAAAGATATGTAAAAAAAAAAAAAAAAAAAAAAGGGGGAAGAAAAAAGGGCTTAGTCTTGTGTTCAAAGGTTGCAGGAATGATGATTACATAAAATATCAAGGCCATTGATGTGCTCCGTATAGGAATTAAAAAGTAATTAAATACAATCTGTGATACCAAGATTATTTGAAATGGAAAAAGAAAATGCATGTGCCATATTATAAAGCCCTTTATAAACTTTCAATCATGAACAATCAAGTACAGTTTCATAAAACAATAATTCATTTCAAGATTTATTTCTGCATATTTTATAAAACTTAACAAAGCTACAAAATACACAACTGAAAAAAACAACACAATAATTTTAATTAACAATAGCATGATTGTGTTAGCACCCAACACTTGAATCATAATAAAAACAACAACAATAACCATAATAATAATTAAAAAGTACAAACCGTACAGCTTAATTGGGCAAAAACATGTTAACGGGACTCATTTAGACTATTTAACTATTTAATTATTTTTAGGAAAATTAATAATCAAAGCTTGGGTTGAAATAACAATTACTGTATACTTATTCTGACCTGTACTTATAAAAATATATGAGCAAATTAGTGACCTCCTCAATTGAGTTACATTTTAACTGCGAGTCTTTAAAAACGTCATCTAATGATTCTTGTTTAACATATTTATAACATTATTTTAGGGTGTGCATCCTACTGACATTACAAACATTAAAGCTGTATTACATTTTAAATATTATCACAATTTTTCATCTTTGACCCATAAACACTTATTTTTGGAATATTTGGAATATTCAGGGAAATGCAGTTTTAGCGCGTCACCTACTGTGACAGATATTCTTCAACTAATATTTGCATTTAATGCTAAACACTTTGTACTCAATGCATCTGCCAGACCTTTTTGGCAGCACAACTAACGCTTCTCAGTAAATGCAATTACGTTTTAGAAATATTTTTATTAGATGCTTTTCATATCACCTCAGGGGTAGATTAGAAGTCTTTTTTGAAGCAGAAGGTCTGTGCATCTTCAAGCAAACAAAAAAAAAATTAATCATGAACTTAGTCCGTTGTTTACTGAAGCTCATTTTAAAGTAAATTTATAGAAGCGAGTGAGAAAAACTTTGCAGCATTTAGGGGCTTGATAAGGAAAAGGAAAAGTAAAGAAAAAAAGGAAGGGAAGAGAAGGGAAAATAGGAAGGGGGAAGAAAAGGGAAAGGGAAAAGGAAATAAAAGGGAAAGGGAAAGAAAGGAAATAAAAAGGCAAAGGAAAAAAGAAAGGAAAATGAAAAGACAAAGGAATGGAAATGTAAAAGTAAAAGGAAAGGAAAGAGGAGGAGGAAAAGAAAAGGGAACGGAAAGGGAAAGGTAAAAGGAAAGGAAAAGGAAGGGGAAGAGAAAAGGAAACAGGAAAAGTGAAGGGAACGGAAAGGGAAGGAAAGAGAAAGGGAAAAGGGAAGGGAAAGGGAAAAGGAAAGGAAAAGGAAAAAGTAAAAGGGAAGAGGAAAAGAGGACGAGAAAAGAAAAGATAACGGAAAGGGAAAGGTAAAAGGAAGGGAAGGGGAAGAGGAAAAAGAAAAGGGAAGGAAAAGGCTAAAGGAAATGAAAGGGAAAAGAAAGCAAAACGAAAATGAAAAGGAAAGTAAATGTGAAAGGAAAGGTAATTAAAGGGAAAAGAAAAGGAAACAAAATTGAAAAGGCAAGGAAAAGGAAATGAAAGGAAAAGCTCTTAATAATGTAACTACACATTCGTTTTTGGGGTTTTTTTTCACCTAAAATGGATCACAAAACAGTCTTTGTTTTCAATTATGTAATAATAGGGGTCATAACACTTATTATGCAAAAGCATAATCAAAGGATGGGTGTAAATGAATCCTCAATACAATAATAATAATACAACAAGCAGTGCTAAAGGTAATAATGGCACCTACAATCATTTTAGACTATAGCTGATATACAACCATATCCATTTTGGGTTTCCAAACTGCAGAAGGCACTTAACATAATGCTCTTTAATTAATGTAAATGCCACAACGTCTATCAAACCACACTGGATCCTATATTTAAGAATAGATTACAGAATTGAGATGCTTTATGCTGAAGGCTACCGTCTATGAAGCCCGTCCATGAGCATGATGAATATTAATGAGCTGGGCTTTGTTATTGTAATGACACCCAAATGGGGACAGATATAAACAGTGTCATAATAGAGATTATTCCAAATTTTATATTACTTAAAGAAAACCTTATTAACTTATTTTTTTAAAAAAAGGAAAAACACCTTTTTGTGCTCAAAGCATCTGCTCACTGCCTGGAGCTCAGACGTGCGCATATGTTGCAGCGCATGCCAGAGTGTGTGTGTGTGTGTGTGTGTGTGTGGTCACGTCATGTACATTCAGCAGTATAGGGAGGATGGAGATTTTTACAGAAATGCTAGATGAAACACCAGTGTGGACGTGGATCATTTTCATTCCAAAATGGAATTTTAAAACTAAGACGTATCAGTGTAAACAGAGCAGTATTTTTTTGCAGGCAGGCTTCTGCTGTGACGGGGGAGGGCGGAGGATCAAAATGCTGGCTCATCATTGTGATGTCTATTGGCAATCAGCGATGGATGATGGCATCGTCTATCAACCCAACCCTAATTTACACCTGCCTATAAATTGACCCAAAACAGAATTTGCATAATGTTGCAAAAATGGCATTTTTGTAGTTTACAGGGAGACATAAAGACACCATTTTTTTTAAAGAACTTGCATTTTAAAATCAGTATTCAGAGCTTGTTTTTGTGCAAAAGAATAGGCAAATAACATACAAGGTTTTTAGTATCAAACTGTGTCATATGTCAACACCCCCTGACACTCAAAGCTTTGTCAATGGTCAAAAGAGGTTCAGCTTAAACTTGAAAAAATAAAATACTACAACAACAACAACAAAGAAGTTGAATGATAATACATCATGAGTTGATTCTGAGGCCCACCAGTGAAGGTGTTTTACTGAAAGTCTGTGTGTGATAGAGAATGAATAGGACAGACAGATGCGGCTGGGAGGAACTGCGTCACAGGAAGGGTTGGCTGGTCTGAGGAGCACGGAGCAGAGTCGGGATCTGGAACTGGAGCAGGACTGGACTGAACAGGTGGGACGAGATCTGTTCTCAACTTCTCCGAGATTTTGAATGTTGGATCAACCACTGCAATGTGATATCTGCAAGAAGAAAATGGACAGAGGAACAGATAAAAAATTATATTCTCATAGATAGGAATGCACCAAAATGAAAATTCTCGATGCACTTGCCCGAAAAACCAAAATTGAAAACCAAAATTCTTGTAACTATTCTTTATTATTTTACTGAATATTATGAAGAAATTTTGTAACACCTTTTACATTTATCTAAATTAAATAATTTTATATGACAGTGAATGTGAGAAGAGGCTTCATTTTACCAGTGTTGCCATGACAGCAGAGTAGTGCTATCTCAGGCAACAGGAACAACTACAGTATACTATATAGAATTGTCCTGTGGGCTGTTATGGTTTGTGCAGACACAAACCACCTTTACATGATACAAGCCGTTGAAATAAATGGGTTTCATAGCGCATTGCTTTCCGTGTCTGATGTGAAAGAATACAGATGGATTGAGAGTGAAACCAGTGCACTGAATACTGTTGTTCAGTGCGGTGCAGCATAGACTTTTTCTCTTCTGCCAAAAACTACTAAATTTTGTTGACAAAAAATTCTATGCATCTTTAATATTTTTTTTTATTGACTTCAATAACAAACATACAAAATTCGAACCTACATTAAAAAAGACAATGATAGTAACAAAACGGGTTAAATAATATTACAAACACCCATAAAACAGTAAAAATAAAGAAAAATAAAGACATACATAACACAAAAACAGATTTCTGTATCTGTGATATTTCAAAAATAGTTATCATAATAATCTATCACTTTTCTTGTTTTTAAAGCAGCCTAAGAGATTTAATAAAAACATCAATTTCCAATAAAAAAAAATGTAAAAAAAAAAAGAAGGTTGCGAATATGAGAATTTTTGATTGTGAATAAAATATATCTCATACAAAATAAAAAAAGTTAACAATGTAGTTCTCTGGTATACCGTTTTACTTTTGAAGTAACAAATAATATCCTGTCATTGAAAGGGGCTGGAAGAAGCAATTGAATTACCTATATGAAGATATAAGCTATTCCAAAAGCTTTTTGTGCTTTCACACTGAAAAAAATATGTAAATCAGGGTTTCGTCTTCAGTTTTACAAAATGAGCATGAACTAACTATCAACCTGCATATACTTTGCCACAGTACTATTCACTGGATATATTTTATGAGGAACTTTAAAATTAACCTATTTTGTACTATTGGGAATGCAATACTTACAGTATGAGATAAAAGCCAGGCTTTTTTCCAGTCTATTAAGTCAATGAAGGATGCCCAGTAAAGTTTGCCCTTAGTAACATTATAACTTTTATTTTGGAGTATTAAATTGTTTTAGCTAATTAAATTCTATGCTGCTTTACTCATAATATCTTCTGAATCACAAACTGCAGCTTTAAAATATTAATAAGAACAATTCATGTAGGTTTCCTTTAGCTTATGACCTAATTTCAGGAATTCAGACAAAAGAAACAAACAAACAATGACTAGAAGTAAAAAAAAAACTAGTTCTTGGAGCTATAGCTTGAATAAAACAGTCAATGAATCCTTATGCAAGCATGCAAATTAACTTGATACAGCTATCTGACATCAGAAGAACTGTGAAATAACTGATAAACTATCCATGATGACTGTAACTTAAAAATGATGTCATTGTTATTGTGTGCCATTACAATTTTTTTTTTCTGCAAAAGTGGTTTGTGAATGTGTCATAGTTAGGGTGCTGGTGCTTTAAATTAATACCCATGATTAATACAAATAGTCTTTTCTTTATAGTGTAATAAATGCAAACTGATGGCTTCTCGGATCAATAGAAATTGAGAAAGAAAAAAAAACACAAACAAAAAGTAGCATAACAAATCAGTGGCTGCAGCGCGATTGAGCCACAGCGAGGTGATCAAGGAGTCATTTAATTGTCAGCCACTGAAGTGAATATCCTTGACCTCCAGTAGAACTCCACCAGTCATTTGTGAACACAAAAAATGTTCACTGCACCAGATTCACTCTCATTTTTTCCCCCAAGTATTTTCAGCAGATTTCTACAATTTTCTAAAAACTTGACTGCTGTTGTCTACCACAATGTATATGTATTGTACTCGACTGCCAGCAGGGAGCTGCTATTCTGTTTCAATGGTGTTTTTTTTTTTAATTCATCAAACATCAGTTTAAAAATAAAAGCTAATATAGCTGCAAGAAGTAATTAATTGGCCAAGCAGTTCAGACCCATAATGAGCAAAGCCGTTCAGACCTATAACAAGCAAAGCAGTCCGAAGGCAGAATGAGAAAAGCTGTCCAGAGGCAGAATGATCAAAGCAGTCCAAAAACAACAAAGTTAGTAGCAACAGACCAATGAAACAATGAGTTTTAAAATATATTTGAAGTATGTTTCACTTAAAATATTAAAAAAAAAACATGAAAAGATTTAACATATGATTTATTAGTCTGGAACAGGCATGTCCAAACTCGGTTATGGAGGGCCGGTGTCCTGCAAAAGTTTAGTTTCAACCCTAATCAGACACACCTGTGCTAGCTAATCAAACTCTTGCTAGGCTTTCTAGAAACATCCTTGCAGGCATGTTGAGACAAGTTGAAGCTAAAGTTTGCAGGACACCGGCCCTCCAGGACCGAGTTTGGACACCCCTGGTCTAGAACTTTTGACCAATAGGTGACAGAGTTGCAATTTTGATGTGTTGTGGTAAGTGTTAGGTGACAATAAAGAACCTAAAGTTTGGCGTCAATATATCTAAAGCATTGCAAAGAGACAAACTTGATTTAGTTTTGTATTATACCAGCACATTTGTCGGTGCCTTAATTAAAAAACACTTCGCTTTTGACAAGGATTTCACAACACTTGGTCATCATGGTCTGACGAGGACCCAAGTCAAATTTGGTGATTTTTTTTTAACAAAATCAATATGGCGGACAGGAAGTTTAGCCAAATATGGCATATTTAGTATTAATGTTCTTGGCATGACCAAAGGAATAAGTTGAGATAAATTTTAACACAATAAACATGTGCAAAGCTATTATAATAAAATAAAAACTCACCTATATTGTCTTGCTCTTTGCATGAAATAGAGTAGCAGCAGATTTCTCTGTCTTGAATGGCAGACAAGTTTCTGCAGGGAAAAAATACATTAGCTATTTTTGAGAGTAGCCTCCCAAAACAGTTCTAAAGATACAGGAATGGTCAAGGGTTTCCACTCTTAGCTAAATGTCAAATGCCTTGACTTTTACTGATCAAAAGGCTGAATTTCCCTAGCCTATAAGGGACGGAAAAACAAGGCGCTGTTGTGTTTTTACATAATATTAAAATTGTTGGATCTTGAATATCATTTTTGTATTAATTTAATAACAATTATGAGAGCAACAATCAATAATGTATCTCGGATTTTGAAAATAAATGAATGGAAACAACTGCATCCAGTCTTTAAAGAGGCCATTTTGTAGCCAAAGCTCTTGAAATGTACATATTTGTCTTAGTTAAAGGTGCTGTATGTAAGTTTTTTTACTCTTGTAAAGCATAAAAATACCATATTGTTTGCAGATATTTAAGAAGCATGCTGTGTGAACGTATTTGTTTATCTGAAAAACAATGCTGAAGTCAGATATTCTGCTTTGAAAATGAATGTTGCGTGCCAGAACGGCTGTCTTTGTTTTGGTCCCTTTTACCCACCCAGTACGACTTTATCCAATTATATTTCAGCACCCTGAGTTGCCTTGTTGGAAAACCATGCGTTTCATTCATTCATTCAGAAAGGCTCTCAAAGAATGCGTCTGTTACCGAAATGCGACCTGCGGTGGACAGTAGCACACTCAGAAATAATATTCAAAGCTCCATATGAGGTTATTAATTAGCAAATATTATAAATATTAGGCGCGTAAACATTAGATGAGCAGGTTACATTGTAACCTTGTGTCCTAACAACAAGACAGTGACAAGCAATTTGGCTGTTTGCACCAGATGAAACACAACAGAAATTTTAAATACAGCCATTCAGAAGCACAGAAGTGCAGTCACTCATGATAGTAAGGTTTATAATCTAATTAATACATATTAAACCTCTTTAATATTATTAAATGCACATGCTGAATCACTGATATGTGTTGTTGTTGAGTCTAAAGTTCAATTTTAAACGGTTTATTTCATTTTCAAAATCTGAGATCTGCTGCTGCTGCTGGTTGGTCTTTAGTCTGGCAAACTGCGCTTGCGTTTGTTTTGATCCAGGAATGCAATACCTAGTTCAACCACTGGGTGTCATACTTACATACCGCACCTTTATGGTGTGTTCAAACCAGACATGGCAAACCTGGATAAATCGCAAAATTCTTGCATAAATAGACACACAAACATTTTAAGTTTTCTCGCTTCATTCGCGCATCAAATCCGCTTCATTCACTCGTCAAATTTACTTCACAACAGACGTGGATTTTCGTGATGGGCAGGGCTTCTGTCTGCTCGGTGACTGTAGCTTCGTTGCTAAATGGCCAACATGGATTTTATTAAGAAAATGTTTATGTGCTTTATGAAGGCTGAAAAACAGCGTAGATTCATTTGGAGCTGTGTCTGAGTCCACTAGATTCTTTCAGAGGTGCACCCAGCTCGGTGAGCTCAGAAACTCCTGCAGAAACCTAACCTGGATGAGGGTGCTTTCAGGGGTTGATGAACTGTTGTCCAGTTTCAGCAGGAGGATTTTTCCCCGCCCCACAAAAGCAAGCTACAGATTGGTTAACGCAGCATGAACATCCTCTGAAGTTCGGATTTTCGAACTCGAGCAATTTGCGTGAAACACACGATAAAAAGAATCGCGCAAAAAACTCGAAATGCTTCATTCGCGCAAATCGCCTCATTCGCATGTATGGCGCTGCAGGATGTCTGTTCGCATCTATGCATTGATTAACATGCAAATCACTCGCGTTTGATGCTATAAAATTTTATAAAATCAAAAACATGCAGAAATCATTTATATGACTACAATATGAAGCAGGAAATGTTATAAAAGTCTCTCTCACTGCCCCAAACATATTCAAAGCTCAAATAATGGCAAACAAAAATCTTACAGCTTTTCAATGAGTTGTTTCTCATCTAGTGCGCTGGCGAGGTCTCTCTTGTTGCCAAGGACAAGTACCTGTGGAGGATAAGTTGACAATAAATCACCCACAATGTACCTCTTAAATCTCTTTAGCTTTAAACTGCATGTTTCACACTGGCACGTTTGCTTTCAATCCTGAAAGATTTATGTATCTGGGTGTTGGTTTTACATCAGAGTGTGCTAAAGCTGTCTTTTTATATTGGTGGATTTAGCAAACATTGAACGGCGCTGGCAGAATTCCCATCACTCCTTACAGACAGATAATCAATGAGTGATCTGTTTCCTCTGCGTTGATTTCTCTGCTGAAGATAAGACCTTTAATGACCCCCCAGTGAGGACATCTCGGACCTCAGGAGCTGACGCTACAGATGCTTAGTCATGCTCCTTAAAATACGACACAGCAGCTCTGGAAAGATCTGGGAAAGGTGTGGTACGATAGCAGGGCTTGTTAATTTTCAGTGGGTTTTGTCAATTTAGTGCAAATAAAACAACACAAACTATTATTAAGAGATTGAAGGGTGCAGATCCTCTATTAACATCAATTATTAGGAAATTATTCTCTACATTAAAGGGTGTAAAATATATAAAAATAAGTCTCTGATGTCTCTAAAGCATGTGTGTGTGTGACATTTCAGCTCAAAATGGTGCACAGATAGTCTTTTAGAATTCTCTGAATCTCCCCATTTAAGGCTTTGATCCTAATTGCGGCGTTTTGCTGACTGTCGCTTTAAATTCCCATTAGATTGTGCTCCAAGCCTTTTCAAAAAGGGGGTGGAGCCATAAACACCTATGTGTCAGCATAGTGACAGATTCAAAACTTTAATAGCAGAGGGCTGCTTCTCACTTAGAGCTGTTTATGCTAATGAGGGAGGCATCATCACTAATGGGCAGGGCTTTCCCACTTTGATGACACGTATAAAATGAGAATATTAATCAAATTATTTATGCAGCCTTTTTTTATGAAGTGTGATTATACAAAATATAATTCATTTATTTTACCATATGAGGCTGGCTATATTCCTAAAGTGTTGCCACACAACGGTGTTTAAACCCCTTATAAAAGTGATTTTTGCATAAAATGTCCCCTTTATTATGGCAGAAATCCTCTTACAGGAATGCCTTGCAGCTGTGGTTTGTCTAACAAGTTGTGTAGTTCATTTCTTGAGGCTTCCACCTTTTCACGATCTGCGGCGTCCACCATATACCTGAAAATAACCACAGAGGTATTAATTCATTAATTAACATTGATAAATTAAATAAATGTGATGCTAAAACTAATACTGTATGTAAGAATAAATACAAAATAAGCCAGATCTTATTGTACTAATAAATGCTCATATAGTGATCCTCAACACACTTCAAAAGGTTTATTTTGTAGTGATGTTCAGATGACAGAACTTGAGCCCACTAATTACTCAAGTAAGCAAATAGGAATGAAAAATTGATTTGAGGGAAATTATTCTGTTCTCTAATATAAGTTCATGAAATAATCGTCCATTACAGAACAAAAAAAAGCAATAAGATGAAACTTTAATTATTTATTTGGGATAAGTGACAAAATTAAACTTCTATTTGTAATATTGAATTAACTTCAAAAGTGACCATAAATACATTTATAGTGTTATAAAATATAATGATTGCTATTTACAATGAAAATGATCTATTCTGAAAAATTCTGAAAATCATAATCAAGCATAACAACTGTTTCTGAATTTAGCTTTTCCATCACACAATATTACAAAACAAAATTACATCACATCACATTGAAATAGAAATCTGATTTTATAATAATGTTGTCATTTCTCACAATTTTTTCACATTTATTTATTACTGAACCCAATGTTTTGAAGCAGTGCATATTTAATTATTATTATTATTATTATTATTAATCTGCTTTTTCTATTGACTTGCTAGAAAAAAAAAAAAAAAAAAATATATATATATATATATATATATATATATATATATATGCAGGCCTGTAGCCAGGGGGTGTTCGGAAGACCCACCCCTCACTGACAAAGGTCCAGAATTTGCCCCATACATAAGCTCATTTGTCCTATTTTGACTGCTGTTTCATCATAAATAGTAAAAACAATCCATTGAAAAAGGCTTTAAGACCAAGTGGAATCCTCTGGTCGCTGTCATGACTGTAAAGCTAATCAATTTTAGCTAATGCTAACAAATAATTTTCATGAGTTCAATCCAAGTGTGCCGCAAGCCTGCGTTTGAGTGAGGGTCTCGGCCATTAGATCGCCCCCTGGGGGCTGGCTGCAGTACAAGTCATAAAGCCCGCCTCCTCCGTGTTAATGAAGGAGACTTAAGCCCAAATAAAAAAAAATATTACACTTGCAATAAAATGTCCCGAAAGATGGTTCTGGTGGATTAAGGCACTGGTTATTGTGCTGAAATAGGTGCAGATGTTCAGTTTTGTAAACAGTTTGTTTTTAGCAGTAATTTAATGCTGGGCGTGTCATCGTGATTGACAGCTGTGATTGACAGTTTCTCAAAGCGCGGCGTCTGAGCTTCGGCAGGAGACTGAAGTAGACTGAAATGTTATTATTCGATTTCTGTGTTATTTTACCATGACAAAATGAGTTCAGCAGTAAACTACAGTTTCTGACATACATGATCCTGGTGGAACACTGTTTATTCGCTAAGTTCAGGGCTTTTTTCGGGCTTTATTAGTTTGCTGATACACGCCTAGCCACCCAGATAGCAAAACACAGTTCCGGCTAGATTCTCGCCTGCCGGAGACTTATCTCTTAGAGCTCAGACTGACTAACGTTACCTCTGCTGGACCTACTCCGGATGCCTGGACTCACTACCCGATTCCAGCCCGAGTCAATCGAGCCAGATGCGGTGGCCGAGCGAGTCGGCGCTGCCGCATGCGAGCCGGAATCAGCCCGCGACGCCGCGAGTAGGTTATGCGCTGCGGCCCGGAGCTGGCGCGATTGAATATATAAAACCCTCATATTTGTTAACGTTATTACATCCATCTGTGTTGATATGACAGCAAACGCATGCTGAGAAGTTCGGGGGGCGTGGTTGATTTTACATAAAGCGTTTGGTTGGAAGCTCGACTCTGCTCATTTTCGCGGCTCCTCCTCTGGCTCCATCAGACAATCCTTCTGCGCATGTCTGGCTCCAATTTCAGCAGTCTTTTGCGACAGTTTGTGCCCGTCAAGCAGGCGTTTTGCCCTCAAGGCGTTCAATGGGAAAAAGGGCTGTCGCGTCGTCCATATTTTTTACAGTCATTGGTTCAATTTGACGAAAGAGAAGTCATCTTTCGCAACTGTTTTTTTTTTTTTTTTCTAAATCTTGGACCTTAATCTTAAAACAAAAAATGACCAATAACAAGGTGTGAAGCACCAAAGCGGCCCATACTAAAAAAAAAAAGTAAAAAGAACCACCCATTTCATGATGCTGGCTCAGGCCTGATATGGCTCCAGTGTAATATGCCTACTTTACTTTTAAGTTCTTACAGTATACTACTGTCATTATATATTAAGACATATATTAAACCACCACTGACCAATCACAGAGGGCAAAAGAATAAACCATTATTAAAGTCTCCAAAATGATGAACAGCAGATCACTCACACAATGGCGTTGACGCCACGACAATATCGCTCCCACATGCTCCTAAACCGCGGCTGCCCACCTATATCCCAAATCTATATTAAAAACAAGATGACATGATATCAGGTATTGATGATTTATTCATAATCCATTCATGATGCAGCAGAATAATCAGTGCAGATAACACTTACTTTTATTGTTACATTCCCTTTGGTGACTTTCCTCATGTTGAAGCCGACTGTAGGGATCATGTCTTCATTGAACTGACCAGACTAGTGGAAAAGAAAGACATGTAGACTGTGGTTGTGCAATATGATGATACATATACGGTTGAAGTCAGAATTCTTAGCCCTCCCTTTGGATTTTGTTTTCTTTTTTTAAATATTTCCCAAATGATGTTTAGCAGAGCAAGGACATTTTCACAGTATGTCTGATAATGTTTTTTCTTCTGTAGAAAGTCTTATTTGTTTTATTTCGGCTAAAGTAAAAAGCAGTTTTTAATTTTTTAACACCATTTTAAGCAAAAAATTTGCCCTTTTAAGCTTTTTTTTCCGGTAGTCAACAGAACAAACCACCATTATACAATAACTTGCCTAATTATCCTAACCTGCCTGATTAAAGTAATTAACCTAGTTAAGCCTTTAAATGTCACTTTAAGCTGTATAGAAGTGTCTTAAAAATGTCTTGTAAAATATTATTCACTGTCATCATGGCAAAGATAAAATAAATCAGTTATTAGAAATTATGTTTAGACGAGTTGAAAAAATCTTCTCTCCGTTAAACAGAAATTGGGCAAAAATTAAACAGGGGGGCTAATAAATTAGGGGGGCTAATAATTCTGATTTCAACTGTATATAGCGCATGGATGAAAATAAAGAGTCTATCAGTTCACATTATGCTCCATCGTTTATTTTGTGGTGTCACAAAATACATTATTTATAGTAGGGCTGCATAACATATTGTTTCAGCATCACAATGTGCACATGCGCACTAGTCACATCACAGGATCTGCAATGTTGAATATAGATTCCAGTTGAGTATGAGTTAAAAACACACAGGACTGTGGAGTAACTGCAAAGTTTAACCATAACGTGACCAAAACAATGACTAGGCAAGGCATGTCTAGCTCAATGTGCTAAGCAGTGCTAAGAACTAATATGTTGTAAATTTTACAAGTTATATTGTTATTTTTACATGTTATCAAAGCTTTTAGACTCTCATGGCAAATTTTTATACTTTACAATGTCATATCAGCTCTCACTGTATCACATTGTAAAATCATCCAGTCACATGGTTGCAAAGGTTTAAAAATAACGGCACGCATAAGAGGAAGTCAACAATAATGTGCAGTCAAAGCTTTCAACTTTCGCCTAAAACACTCGCACAAGCAAGTCTTGGAGATTTCTAGCTGCAGTAATGCAAATTTTTGTTCAAACAGACCAGAAAGTCTCATGACCGACAACAATAGTAAAACTGTGCAAGAGTAAAATATTAAAACAAGCAGATCACTTTTAAGTGGAAAATGTAAAACAAGAAGTTCCTTTAATAATTATACTCTAAACGCCTCATGACTGAAAAGAGTTTAGGCACATACTGTATATGCTCATAATGCAAAACACCTGGGTGGTGAAACCTTGTATTTTTATCATTTCCTTTTGTGGTGCTTCTCCATTTCTTGCTGTGTGCAATACCACCGGATCATCGTCATCATATTACAGTATATCTGCTTTTAATTAATCTTAAATCTTATAGGATCACATTTATCAGTGGTCATACGAAGCGGGAATTGTTTTTATTAGTGACAACCGAAGGAGCAGTTTCTTTTCCTCATAAAAATAAAACCAACATGTTTTGATGAGCAAAAGGGTGTTTTTGGTTTATAAACCCACTGTGCTGCATTGCAGAAGCAAATTTGGGAAGCAAAAGGACAAGTTTTCAAAATCCCCTAAGTGGGATAGTCACTGGTACTCAGTCAAGCATGTTGCCCAGTGATAAAATCAGGTTTGTGTAAATGAGATGGAGCGTATTACAGAAAAAATATTGTTCATGACAATGCCTTTTTTATGTCATTACTGATAGATCTGTCAAAATCATGATTTTTGTGCTGACAATTAATTGCCATTAATTTTAACTATAGTTTAAAATTTTATTTAAATAATTTAGTTCTGTTTTGTTTCCCAGTGATGGGTTGCAGCTGGAAAGGCATCCACTGCGTAAAAATGTGCAGGATAAGTTGGCAGTTCATTCCGCTGTAGCAACCCCGGATTAATGAAGGGATTCAGCCACAAGAAAATGAATAAATAAATGATAATATCTTAGAAGGAGATAATAATCACAATTTTTTTTTAAAATCACAATAATCCTAAAGCTTAAATGTTTAACTTTGCAGTGAATTTATCTAGTTACATAGATTCTGTATATTAAATTATTTTATATTACATTTATTGTATTTATATTATATTAACGCTTTGATGCACAAGCTATAAAATAGATATAGAAAAAATAAACAGACGGGTCAATTTAGACCCATGAAGTGCATTAAAGGGTTAAACTTATATAAACTACAAAACGTCAGTGGCCACATAATATAATATAATATAATATAATATAATATAATATAATATAATATAATATAATATAATATAATATTTTTCCCAGTGATGGGTTGCGGCTGGAAGGCCATTCTGCATAAAAACGTGCTGGATAAGTTGGCGGTTCATTCCGCTGTAGCGACATTGGATTAACAAAGGGATTAAGCCGAAAAGAAAATGAATGAATGAATGAATGAATGAATATAATATAATGTAATGTAATGTAATGTAATATAATATTATATAATTCAAACTATATAATTTATTAAAAATATTTATACATATTTTAAATGCTTTATATAAAAGAAAACAGCCCCATTCCTTATTTTAATGCTTTGAAAATGAATAATATAATACAATAAATATAATATAATATAATATAATATAATATAATATAATATAATAAAATATAATATAATATCTTAGAAGGAAATAATAATCTAGAATTTAGAAGTTAGAATTTAACTAGTCATATAGATTCTGTATATTAAATTATGATATTTTACATTATATGTATATTTCATTAAGCTCTTAGAAACTATAAAACGCTAGTGACCATCTCATAAACCCTAAAAGTCATATCATTGACAAAATACAATCATTAAACTTTACATGGTTTGTAAATAAATAACATATCATATGCAAACTTGACCCTATGTGAAACATCCCAACCAAACTCTTCACAGCACATGACTAATATAAACAGGTTTTAAAGCTGTCCTCCGCCTCTGTCTGGCCTTGAGTCATCAGCATGACAGCATGACATCATTTACACATGACAGCAGTACATTATCAACAACTCAGACAAGCACTGAATGCAGACTTACAGCAATCACGTTGACGAAAGTGGTTTTCCCGGAGTACTGAAGGCCCACCAGCGTGAGCTCCATCTCCTCCTTCCAGAAGAGCGACCTGATCCAGTCGAGGAGCCGGTGGAAGAGGGACAACATCTCTGCGCTGCTGCGGGACAAATCCGACGGTCAGGATGATGAGTCTGTGTTCCTGCTGGAGATAGAAAAAAAAGTCTGAAAGAGGAAGCGGCTCGAGTCATGTGACATCAGCTGACGCGCATCAAACGTGCCGCTCAACCTTGACGCTAACTTTCAGAATAAAAGTCCGATAGAACAAAAGTCCAATAGTATTTGTTTATTTATTTTTATTTTTGTATTTATTTTTTATGATTATGCTTTAAACAACAGATACATGAAACAACAATGCCCGCGTGATAGAAGGTAAATAATAATAAAAAAATATTTAAAAATAAGGAAACAAAACATACACAAAAAACAAGAGTATAAATCATCAAACCCAATACTTACAATTACAAACAAGCAGGACCTTTACATTAATCAAAAATTATGAAAATAGAGCACAAATGGCAGTTTTAATGTTGAATAATACAAAAGTAATTTTTCAGTTCCTTATAAAACGTAAATCAGGGTTTTTTTGTTGAAAAATGTACACTTATGAATATGAAACTTAATCAACAAAATAAATAGATTATTAACAAAACTTCATTATTCAGATTATCATAATTAACATATCCTGATAGTGTTGTTTATTGTAATGTTCACCCCCCCCCCCCCCAAAAAAAATAATTATGTCATCATTTACTCTCCCTGTGGTTGTAATCCTATTTGAGTTTCTTTCTTCTGCTGAACATAAAGAAGATATTTAGAAAAATGCTGGTTGTTGGGATCGATTGACTTCCATAGTATTTTTTGGAAGTAGATGTGTAACAATCTTAAAATTAAAATATATAATTTTGTGTTTAATAGAAAAAGAAACTCAAATATTGTGAATAAGTGAATGGTGAGTAAATGATGGCAGAACTTTTCTTTTTGGGTGTACTTGAACTTCAATGGACATACATTTCATAATATTAAGGATATATATAAGAATATATCATTTCTACACTCTAAGAAACAAAAAGTACATGCGCTGTCACTGGGGTGGTACCTTTTCAAAAGGTACAAATTTGTACCTAAAATGTCCACATTGGGTTCATATTAGTACCTAAAAAGTACAAAAGTGTTCCACTTAAAATGTTTAGGTACTAATGTATACTTTAAGGTACCAGTGTGTACCCTTTAGGTACAAACGTGTACCTTTTGAGAAGGTACCACCCCAGTGACAGCTCGCGTATTTATTTCTGAGAGTGTATATACAGTTTTTTTTTTACATTTTTTAAAACGCCATTTTCAGAAAGGAAACAGGTTAAACTGACTTCTGAAATAAATATGTGCTATATTTGCTGTGAAATGTCTTTGTATGTTTTAATTTTCATAGTTAAAAGAAGGAAAGAAACATAAAAACGTAGCCAAATAAATAACTTTCTAGAAAAAAACAACGTTTTTTTAATGAAATAAAAATAAAATGAACAAGCAAGAAATCAAATGAAGATTTGGAAATCTGTGTATCCTTGCAAAAACAATATTTGCATAAGGTAAGTTAACAAGGTAACTCAAACCATTTGAGAAAACCAATTGCATCGTGTAAAATATGTACATTCATTTATTTTTACATTTTTATGTAACATATCTGTATTTTAAAATTGATTAAAATAAGTAGATTACTGTTAATATTTATAAAACATGCATGACTAGTCGCACTATTTTATCCTAAACAATGCAAGCATTTTATATACATTTTTATTTGTTTGAATAATAAATTTTCATTGCTTGCTTTTTAATTAAAATTATTTTGTCAATAAATACACTTTTTTTTTGTTATGCAAACAAAGCGATACACAGATTTTCCAAATCTATTTATCAAATGAAATGATTTCTTTACGTTTTTGTTTCTTTCCTTCTTTCAACTGTAAACTTAAACGATACAAAGACATTTTACAATAATTAGCCACATATTTTTTCAGAAGTCAGTTTAACCTAAATATTTTCAAATGGCAGTTTGTAAAATAAAACAAAATATAAGAATGCTCAACAAACATTCTTATCATTATGAAAATTATTTATTGCTATGATAATAAATACATTATACAATAAACGTGTAAATGCAAAGTGTCATTGATGTTATACTTTAAATGATCACAAACTTTTTGCTGACAAACGGGTAAAAAGCATATGATTTGAACGATATTGGTAATGTTTAAGTTTAATTATTTTAAAAATACACAATTGAGTATTTGGGGATTCGCTGCAGTTGATTAAAACGACACACGATGGCGCTACAAGCTTTAAGATGACAGATGGATGAGCTATTCATGTCGCAGCAGGAGGATCTGACACTTGTTGCTGCAAGCAGTTTAAAATTGTGCTGAATACAAATGCACATCTGAACTTTTGCACTTCTATACTGCCTTATTTTTTATGTCAGGCTATTTGACATATCTGATTGCTTTGTTGTTGCTGTTTTACCCTGGAATGTACTTCTATTCTTCATTTATTCATTCATTTATTTATTTATTTATTTATTTATTTATTTATTTATCAAATATTCATTTTTTTATTTTTATTGTATCAACCTGTTTTGTTTCTGTGCATATTTAATACTTTTTTATTTGTAAAAAACACGATACCTAAGGATCACTTTAACTTAATATAATTTGCTTTATTATATAATTGACCTTTTAAATCTATTAATAACAAATGACACTGTTAATATAGCGCCTATTAATCATCATGGACTGCTGTCGTGTGTTTATTCTGGAGCTGGCCGGACTGCGCTGGATATGTGCATGTGTCTGGCGGTCTGCCGTGTGCCTCTACATGTGCGTGATTATTACACCGCTGCCTGCTCACTTCCCAGCGGGCGGAGGAGGAGTGAAGCTGCGCTGAATCCAGCACACAGCCAAACACGCGGGGAGAGATAGACTTAACCTAATTCAGGAGCTAACTGCATTAGAAAAGGGACGTGATGCATTTCGGACATGTAAAGCAGTTTTGAAGACTAATAATACGAATAGTGGCTTGACCTGCGTCACAAAACCTGACACTTTTTATTACGGCCAAGTGGACTTTAGTTAGGAGGCTGGTTGGAATATTTGTAACCTGACTCTTATCATATTGTGTGTCTAAAGGATTTGCATGGTCGGAGCAAGTTTTATGGGTTATGTAAGTGTTATGTAAGTGAACTGTGATGGGAAAAACACAGCGATGTTGTTTTTGCTGCTAAACATGGTTTGGAGCTTTCCAAGGCACATACACAGACAATATCCACAGGGAAAAAAGACTTTATTAATACTTTTACTTTAATGTATGTCAACAATACCTTTAGACAAAATATATACATCAAGCAACCTTCTCTTAGGTCCCAAAATAAAAAGTAAGTACCTCTTCCTATACAAAACTAATAGTTTTTTTGAACATTACATTCACTTTCTTTTGCTTCTATGAAGAATCCAGGATCAAAAATGTAGATATCCGCCATCATGTTTACTGCTTTAAACAGGTAAAGGCAACAGCATGAACAAAGATCTGTCCTAATTTGACCAGAAATGAACACAGAACATGATGCTATGTACACAATCTCATGGCATACAGCGCTCGGCTGTCTAGAAACTTAAAGGTGTGGGTCACGTATCAAAAATACAGATGTACAAGAAGTATAAACAAAATAATTACACAACGCGGATACCTCACAACAGCTTCAGCTACGTGCACGAATGGATGACAAACTCAAGAAGCTACAGCGTGATTACATCACTCCCGTATTTACACGAGCGTCACGTCTCAAGAGTCCGTGGCGTCCTCGTTTATGCAAGAAAACTCAGATGAGCGCGAGATGGGAAACGTGCACGCAGTCGACCAATGCAAAGACGTTTATTTGGTAGCCTTCTAGTCTAAAAGGACGACTCTTATTGGTTAAAGCAGTCACAGAAGCAGAAGAGAGTGGAGCTTCCTGATCAAGCGTCCACGGCACAGAGAAATGTCCAAAAAGCAGCATCTACAGGGGTGATGTTTTATTATAAAAGGACTTTTCGTTTACATTCAACAAATGAAAAGGTGCTTGTGCAAAGGGCAAAGTCCTTATCAATGGGGGACCATCTGCACGTCACATTCTGGGTTTAGTTTTGTTTACGACTTAAACATTCGGCATAAGTGCAGAGAGCAGCCGTTCACCCTCCCCAGATACTTTTACTCAGAGAACAGCTCTCACTGTCCTCTTTTTGACCTTCTTCACAGTGTCTCACAGTGCTTTGCACGGGGCCTCCTTTACCCGTCTGGGACAGTTCTGTCTCTGGATGCGTGTCTGCTGGTTGCGGAGGGAGCTGATAAGAGAGAGTGTGTTTGTGTGTGTTGGAGGGAGGCCGGCGTACTTCTGAGAGGAATCAGAACAGCTGTTCGCTGTGCTTGAGGGCGCTGCTTCGCTGCTTTGAACTTTGCCTTTGCGCCCTCTTCAACCGAACCCTCTTCGGGAGCTTATTCAGCAGGGAAGTCCACTCTCGAGACCAAAACATTCAGAGAGCGGCTGGTGGTGGACCCCAGATGGAGTCCTCAGTCTTTGGTTTCCAGGTTTAATGGAGGAACTTGTTTGAGGGCCTGCAGGAGTGCAGGAGAGTCCATGGAGGTGGGAGTGGAGACAGGAGAGCCCACTCGTGAGGACATGACCATGGATGAGGGGAGTTTCTCAGGAGAGAGGCTTGCAGGGGAGCTACCGAGACCTGGGTACAATACGGGCATAGCCCCTGGGTACCAACACTTCTCCAGCATAGGCAAGTATGCGGCAGCCGCGCCAGGCGGAAAGAGGTAGAAGGGCATGCACAGGGGCTGTGGTGGCGAAAAGCTCACGTAGGGGCTGTGGCCGCCCACTACATCATGCCCTGACAGAGACTCATCTTCTGAGGAGTCTGACCTCGGCCGTTTGCTTGGTGGCTCATCCTGCTCCTCTTTAATGCTGCTGCTGTACTTGAGAGCCCCGCTTTCTTTTACGTAGCAGTCCGGCCGCTGAGCTTTCTGGTCACGCTTCTCGTACTCGCCCCCATAGCCACTGTCGGTGTCCGTATCACTCCCGCTCTGCTCACTGCTGTGGGGATAAGTCCTTTGAATGACAGGCACACAGTTTTTAGCATGACCTTCTGCAGCCTTTGGCTGTAGGCCTGATGGTTTCTCCCGACTCTCTTGAGCTTTGGGAGCGGGCTCGTCCAGACGAGGACTCGGTGGGCTCTGAATGAGCTCAGATGCCACTTTTTGAAGGTGCTCGATTATGTGAGCAGTGGTCAGGTCACGCATGGTCTCTTGATTGGCCAGGAACTGAAGAACCTCCTTGGCGCACAAGTGGAACCCGGAACGAAACATCTCTTCACTGTTTTCTGAGGGCCCATTTCCCTGTTCGCCTGCAAACAACAAAACAATGAGGTTAGAACAAGTCCAAGTTTTCCTTCACAACACTCCCTGAGGCCAGATCATTCTTTGTGTTGCGCAAGCATGTCTCAATTTCTTTATTTTGTAATGCACTCAAAAACAACTGAAAGGGGAGGGGAGGTGAAAAGTTCAGCGGGGCCACTTCCTGCAACATGGTCACACATTTGATGTGCCGACCTTTTGGTATTATCAAAAACTCACCGATTTGCAATCCATTCTGCAAGGAAATGATCTTCTGTTGTTGCTGTTCCAGCAGGTTGTTAAGAGCCTTCACATGCTTGAGTGTGAGTTCCAAGACAACAGCCTTCTCCAAGTGTCCCAGAGTCTAAAACAGGAAGAACCCAGATAAGCATGTTGATCTTTCTTATGTAACGCTCTCCGCAGCAGCTCAGAGAGGACAAACCTGCACTGAGCAGGAATGAAGACACTCCTCTCTGCTCACCAGTGCATGCACATGTGCGTGTTAGAAATATTCAAATTCTCCGAATGACAATCTAACACGCCTTGTTTAACATGCCAGCTACAGAATGCCAAAGGTGAAGGTTTTATATAATAAAATATAAATCAAGCACATTGTAGGAGCGTGACTAATCCAAAAGCAGGACAAACATGATTTATTCATGATCAACAAGCAGGTGGCGCTTTACACTACAACATAGTGAGGAGGTGAGCCCATCCACTCCCATATTACTTACAGTGAGTTTAAGGTGTTCGGGCAGCAAATCCTTCAACTGCGCGATGCACTCGTTTATTCGGTCTCTTCTTTTCTTCTCGATCAATCGATGAGGCAGTTTGTACGTATCCTGGGGGTCAGCAGATAAAACTATATATTAACTTCGATGCATAAAAACAAGCAAAAAATAATAAAAGGCAAATTGCGCACTTGTTTAGAACATCAAAATACATTTAAATAAGAGAAAGGTCATAAGTAAAAGCGTGCGCATTCATATTTGTGCGTAATTACGCATTCGTACCTTACTGTCCTCACTGCGCTTCATTCCTCGTCTGGGTTTATACACATACATGGGAAAGTCCATTCTATAAAATAAAGTAAAATAGAGCCAATAAGAGAACTGCGTCGCGTTCACAGACACACACAAACACACACACTAAACAGCTCGAGGAGACTGACTTACCCTTGCATGTCAGAGATATCCAGCGAGGGGTGTTTGGACATACACGGAGGAGGCTGAGCACTGGTAATCCTCTCCATTTCACCCTAGTGTCTTACTGGTGTAAGAATAGGGTAAATCAAAAATAATAATAACAAAAAGTAGATATAAAAATAAAAAAACAATCCGTTATTCTCTTATCAAAGTCCACATATGTTTTCCTCGATTGAAGTAGTTCTTTCCAGATTCAAGCCTCAGAAGTAGGACGCAGAAGTGATGTTGTTGTGAGGTGGAGATGCAGGAGGCGTTTGTCGGCTCCGGTGCTGGTTAAATGAGTGTATGTGGGTGGATTTGAAGTACGTGTTAAATAAACCCTGTGACTGCAGACACGTCTCGAGCTCCAGTCACATGAGCCTCACGTGTGTGACGGCGCTTTCAGAGCTCAACCCATTTACAGCAGACCGCCGCCCTCCCGTGTCCCGTGTACCACCATGCTGCTCGCTCGCTCTATCTCTCTCTCTTTCCCCCCGCCTCTCTCTCGCTCTCTCTCTCTCTCTGCGCGCACAACAACAGCTCTTCTCTCGGAGGCTTGTTAGTCCACTGTGTAATGAGCGCCTTATCCTGGATTGACTTTAAAACGATGATATATATACAAATGTTGACATGGCTCCGAGTATTGTATGAAGAATAATTATACTTAAAAACATTTATTGCAAATGATTTTCATAATTATTCTTGACTGAATACAAACATAATCAGATCATTAAAATGTCTTTGGATTTTTATCTGTTCTGTACTGTCTGTGGATATATTTCTTTGCAAAATTAGCAGTACATATTATAAATTATTATAGTCTTAATATAAGAATGCGCATAGACTCGTTTTGAGTTATATAACACATGAAACTCATTTTACAAACACACACATTATTCATGTGATCAATTTTACTTATTTAATTCCAATATATTTTTGAAATATATTAAACTACGTGCCTATATTAATAATAGTGTTAATGTAAAGTAATATTTATCAGCTATATTATGCTAATAAAAAACTACATTAAACAATACAAATAAATTAAATAATTTGTGTTTAACAACTAAATATAATACAAATATTTTAAATAATAAATATAATAATGCAGTGCTCATACATATTATTAATATGATCAGCTGTAATTATTGAATTTTATATATTGCTTAAATATAAAGTATAAGTATAAATTATATTTATTATTTTATTTATTAATTTTAGTTTAAATAATTTGCATAAAAATGCATTAATCTTGGATATTTATTTTTAAAAAAGCATTAAACATATTTCAAATTTTAGTTTATTAACCAAATCGCTCGGTGTGTTTGCATTAAGGATTATTTTGTTATTCTTTCACAAACACACAACACACGGCTCCAAATGTGTGCGTGCAGCCTGCCGAAGCTTCTAGACAGAAGCGGATGTGAAATGAATAATGTCCAGAACACCTGTTGCGCTCCATCAATATAATGCAAGTATTCATTAACAAATTCCCCTGACATGATGCTGGCACATGAACGTGCACGGCACCGTTGTCATGGTTACACAATAGTAGCAGATGCGCGCGGGAGCTAACGCGCCGTTATTTCACACCGGGAGCATTTGGCGCGCAACGTGCAGGCGCTCGTGTCTCTCTCGTGCTGCGGCTCAGTTTGTTGTTGCCGGTTGTACTCAGCGGCGGTCACGTTGAACTCCTCATGGCGGCGCAGGGAAAGGGCGGAGGCGGAGGACCGACTGAATCCCCGAGACTGACGTCACAGGTTTATTTTAGTGCCGAGCTGCTCGAGCTCGACCAGACGAGCGCGCGCTGGTGATAAAGGTGCCAATGGCGGCAACACTGTTTGACTGTAAACAACGCGCGGAGCATGACTGACAGAAGTCAAAACTATGAAGTACTGTTTAAATAACTGAGGTGTCAACCTATAGTCATTTATTGTTGGATATATGTCCAATAATGTAAAAATAATTAATCCAGTGTGTGTGTGTGTGTGTGTGTGTGTGTGTGTGTGTGTGTGTGTGTGTGTGTGTGTGTGTGTGAGAGATATGTATAAAATTAACTTATAGACCACATGGAAAGCCTATTCAGTTTCTCTGGATTTATTGCTTATGTATTTTCGTTTTATAGCCTATTTTATTCCTAAAAAAGTTTATTGAAATATATTTTACATTTTAATACCCTGTATATTTTAGACTATTATATAAATACATCCTCTGGTTTAATATATTTTAAACAGGCTGCAAAATATAATTTTTATTTTTAACGCTTGCTTTTTATTTATTTATTTTCTTTATTGTGTTGTCTGAAAACATGTCACGTCTTTGTTATTTTGACCAAATCAATATTTCAGATTTAATAATAATTTTAGTTTTGTCCTGCAATCCACTGATGAAATCCACATTTTAAATGATAATGTTATCATTTAACAAGACAATTGTTTTCACACAACAGTTTGTAGACAACAAATATGTTTTATTTATTAAAATGTAGCTATAAAATAAGTTTCTTCATTTTGGTGGATGCTTCAAACACTGCAGATTATAAAAAATAATCACCATGTCAAAAAGTAACACGGTGATGCATGCAATATATTATCATTAGCACTAAATTAGTAAACTGTTAGACCTCACCAGCCTATTTAACAGCAGAATACTGGCAACACTACTGCCAGTTATCTAACAATGTAGACAACAAACTACACAGTTCAAGATGACAACAGTATAACTTAATACACAGCCTTTTTACGAAACCCTCAAAAACATTTAAACACATTTTACTTACTTGTTGTAGATTCTTATTTAAGGCCTAAAACATCAGACTCTGCATCTGAATTAATAGACAAAGAATGGAGCACACTCAGAAGTAAACAAATCAAGCACTTGGCTCCCTTTAAAGGGCCAACATTTTCTGAAAACATTTTGGAACAATTTTGGATTTACAATTAGACAGACATCCTGTGCATGTGTGCGCTAAAGCCTAAATCATTGTTTTCTGCCTTAATATAAATGCACTTCTCTGTAAAAAGCAACATAAAGCATCAGAGGAGATGGGGCAGTTATGGTTTAACAGTATTTTACTATTTATTGTCACAGTTACTACCTGTAATGAGTACATAAAGTAAATTACTGTAATTTATTCTTCGCACTACACAATTTCATACAAATCCTAATACTTTTACAGTAAAATACACTTTCCTTTTATTACAGCAAAACACTGGCTATTTTACAGTTATTCACCTTATAATCTACAGTAAGGGTTAACAGTTTAATAAACATCTGTTTATGCTTTTAAAAATATTATAACTTTAATAAATAAGTAGCCTAAATAAATATATCAATAAATATTCATTCATTTGAATCCATGTGTTGTGCACTAGACCAGTGGTTCCTAATCTGGGGGTTGCAGGACAATGAATGGAGGTCGCTTGGTGATTTCCAAAAATCAAATTAACTTTATTATATGCAGCACATTGATTTTATGGCACCAGGCTAAACTTTCTGGCACATTTACAGCACTTACATACATTTAAAGAAAATAAACAAAGAATAGACTTGGGCCTATTGGTGCGAAGTTACATGCAAGGTTGTTTATAACCACCTCAGAGGCTGTTTGGGGGTTGCGAGTTACTGGCATTGTTATTTTGGGGGTCGCGGGCTGAAGCCCTGCTCCAGACTACACCTCAGTTCATTCAAATAAATATAAAAAGCATAATTGAGGTTTTGAGGTCTGCTCATGAAATCCAATTCATAAATCCTAATAGAGCGAGTGGAAGTAGGCTATAGGGGGGAGTTTGGTTCTTTTTTAATGTGGTTAATTGCAGCACCAGGATGACACAGCAGCTGCATCTTTCAACACAAGACTAAAGTAGTGCATGATGAGACATTTCCTTCTGACAATTTACAGCCTACACGAGTTGCCTACTTTGGTTGCGTACGGAATGAATCTGATTTACGATCTGTCCTTTGTGTGTCTCTTTTATCGTGGTCACCCACTGTAATGTATTTACTAGAACTTCTATGTTAATCTGCTTTGACACAATCTACATTGTAGAAGCACTATTGAAATAAAGGTGAACTAAATTGAATAATGTCAAAAATATTAAGTAGTACAAGGCAGTTCAGTACGATGGTCGGATATTGACAGTGGTTTGTGGCAAAATGCTGTTAAAATAAACAAAAACGCATCTGAAATTGAGATAGAGATGCATCCATGTTAGTAAAACTAAAATATGAAACAGTCTTGCTGGTCATTCTAACCAATTACATTTGTTTTTGTTAAGTTTCTGAACACATCGGAGACTTTTAAAGAGTTTAAAATTAGCTGATTATTGATTATAAAGCGTTTTTGGCATGCTATCCTTAGAGAGAGCCCTGAGCTCAGAAGATCCTACAGTCCCGGGCACCCTACCATTTGCAGGGGGCGAGAGGGGAGTTTGAGGGGAGTTTGAGCTCAGTTACATGTAAGTCTCGAGAACCCCCCGTTATTTAGGGCTAATGACAAATTAGGGACTGCTATGAAGAGATATACTGTTGATTAAGAGCTCATCCATGGCGCTAATTTGATTTGTTCAATTCATCTATATGTCAAGTTTTTGGACTGTTGACCGAAGAACATGAGGGAAACCCATGCAAGCGTCGGGAGAACATGTAAACTCCGCACAGAAACATTGACTGGCCTATTAGTGATTTGGACCAGTGACATTCTTGCTGTGAGGGAACTGGGCCACCATGCCGTCCTATCAAGAAAAAGAAAGGAGGAGTAGGGGTGGAAGGGGGGATTCTACAAGATGAAGATGACTGAGGTAAGGAACTCTGGTTATTTATATTGAGTTAGGAATCATTCGATTAGTGAATAATGCTTTAGCTAATGCAGGACCAGCTGTGGTTAATCATAAGCACGAGATCCTCTCAAAATTAGTTTATAAATAAATTCACTTAAATTAGTCGCCATGGAAGTTTTGTTGACAATTAACCCTCTCACTCATCTTTTAATATCTACATCAAGTTCTCCGAAACTGTTTGCCAAGCTTACGATTATATTACATATTTGCAATCGTCAATAAAATTAAATAGCAAGTGTAGCATTTGTTTCTAAATATTCGAATCAAACTAAATCAGCATTTTTACTGGTTGCCTGAGCTAATGCGCATGTGCGCTCGAAAGGAACGAAATCACGACACCAACCTTTATTTATGGCTGTTCCACACATGATTCTCCTCTGAATAATAATCATCTGGTCGCGTTTGTCTTTTGAAGTATTTCACGACCTGGTCTTGATGGCGAATCTTCCAGAAATGACAGCGACTCTTTGTTTACAGGTTTGTGGGCATTTGACTAGTTGCTGTCGTGTGATATGCATTTGACCGGACGGACAGTACTTCGTGTTTGTTTCCTACAGATTACAACACCAGAACACTTTTGTTTTCAAGTGTACTTGGTTCATATAAAAGCACAGATTTTAAGCTTTATGTGGATATATTTCTTATGTCTGTGAAGCAAGCATTCGCTGAGATTCCAGTGCATTTGTTGACCACAAAAACTGTCGTAAAAGCACACGTCTGGTCCAAACCCCCCTGGGAAACATCAGTCTATATCGATCGATGATTGGCTCCTGTACTTATAGGCGGGGCTTCATTTTCCATATTGACAGTTACACTTTCCCCCATTCAAAACTATACGAGTGACATGCCTTAAATTTTGCGCGCTTGAGATTCCTCTCATTAAACAGAATGAATTCCTGACGACCAACAGGCCATTTTTTCAGACACTATTTTGTGTATGTAATCTTTTAGCTAATTGACAATAATGATTATTATTGTAACATGAGGTACAACAAAAAGAGTAATGACAATATTACAACCCTATACCCTTCAGCAAGCTCATATAATTTACACATTTCTAAAGCTACTGGTGAAAGTATAGGCTATAAAAAGACATGGCAGATTGTTAATCGTCCCAATCATAAAATTGCCTTCTTGGAAACCAGTTTCAGGTGCTAAATAATGCCTCAGAAAAAGTGAATTTCCCTAGAAAACAAGACAGCCTACCATGAACCTAAAAATATTCTTGTCGGCCTACCTTTAATGGAGACATAATTCAATAAAGTACTAATGGGATATGTTTTAAGTTTAAATTGGTTAATTTCACAGTTGGGCCTTATATTTGTCACTTTTATTGCAAAACAAGTGCAAATAGAATTTGAAAGGATCATGTGATGAACTGCTTGGTTAGTTTAGTCTTAAACAGCCTACTGTGTCGTTGCTGGTTTAGTTTCATGCCTTGTTATGTGTCTTTACTGACTTGTTTTCCTTGTATAAGAAACGCCCTTAATTGACCGCAAATATGCTGACCTAATGTTACATTTCAGGCTGCTGTTAGTGCTTTAAATGAAAGAATGCTGTAAATACATCATTAGGATAGTACTTTTTACTTTATTTTTTAGACATTTAAAAAGTAAAAGTATCAATAAATATCAACTCCATCTCAAACAGCCTAGTTATAGTAGATATAAAGTGTTTTGTTTACCATTACTGAGGGAATTTAATTGCTTCGTTCCATTAACAGTAATATTCCAGTATGTTCTGAACCAAAGCACTTCTAACTTATCAAAATACACATTATGATTAAAAAAAATTATTTTGATGTTTCAGTTTCTCAAGGACTGTTCAAGGACTTTTACACTGATACATTTGGCACTAAATATAAGGTGTAAATTTGTCAATCATGATCATTTGGCTGTGAAGTGTGAATATACTGTAACTTGTGAGTGAGTTGAAAATACGATGCATGATAAATGCAGTGTTGGGCACATTCCTTTAAAAAAGTTACTACTAAGTTATTAGTTAGTTATAACTAATTAACCACTAATTATTAATTAGTTTTAGTTACTACCAAGCAGGAACACAACATCATAAGACGTTAATATTAGGTTAGATTTATGTCGTGACATCAGGTAACCAAAATTCGATGTCTAGCGTCTTTGACATTGATATTTGGTTGTTGTTGGAAAGTGACCAAAATCCAACATCGAGCCAACATCTTGAATCAACAAATCATATTGATGTCAAACACTGACATTTAGTCATCAGATATGGCAACCAAAACCCAACGTCTGATATACGTCATAATGCTAACGTCCACACAACATCAAGCTGTAACATCATTAGACATTGATATTTGGTTGATTTTAGGAAGGACGTTAGACATTGACGTCAACCCGTTTACAAATAAAATGCAACGTCCCCACAACGATAGGCTATAATGTCAATGTGACGTTATGTTGATGTCCTGTGCCTGCTGGGTAGATAGATCTCATAAATAGTAACTGAGTTAGTAACTGAGATAAGCAATTACAAAAGTAACTCGTTCCCTATTATAATAGTAACTTATAACTATTGCGTTACTTTAAAAGAAATCGAATGTCAAATGACTATAAAATAAAGATAAAACATTGTACACTAATCTGCATTATTTTCATGTTGTTGTTCAACTATATATCAAGATATTATTTTGTTTAATTCTGTCTAAGTAATCAGTGTTTGCAGTGGAGAAAAATGAAGTTTTATTTGCTTTGACGTCGCAGCTTTGTCTCCTCTTTTGGTAGCAGAGCTCACGTTATCACCTGCGTAGCCACTAACTTTGTGGCAGCATGAGACGATGTGGGGTGCTTCATTAGATAAGAATTACTTGTCACCAACAGAGAGACATTCTTTTTTTTCCTGGGTATAAGTTGCACGATACAGAAACATTCTTACCTTTCAACAAGGAAAAAGTAGTGCTTATATTTTCAACTTGTTGGATTTGCCATCATTCTGACTCCTGGTCATTGATGTGTGCCACTGACTGTGCGTGTGAACACCCGCCCTACTCTGCCTCTGATTGGCAAACAATGGAAATGTACTAACTAAGCCAGTTATCACGTTCTCAGTTACACCACGTTTACAGACACACCAATCATCATCACTGGTTGTTTATGTGTCCCGCCCCAGCCCTGAACACACACACAAACACACAAAACCCAGAGAAAGAGAGGTCCAGTGGCTGAGAGACGCTGCTCGCATGAAAACTGATTTAGTGTTCTCAATTATAGTAATGTGTATTTCATTGTCAGTAACAGTAACAATGTTGTAACGGGGGAAACAGTCATTCATTTAATTACTTGTTAATGGAAAAAGTATCGCCGTTAGTATCGCTGCTTATTTATAGCACCTTTATTCCCATCACTGGATAATAGACACAGGCTTCTCCCAAAAGATAAAAAGTTGATGTTCAAGAGGCACATCATTTGTCAGCTTTTATTTTCATTTGCACAAAAACTTTAAGTCAGAATTTGCCATGGGTATGAATAATGTTGGCTCTGACTGTATATGTAACATAATAAAATGTCAGAAACAATACGTGCTTATGATTGGCTTGCGGCTGGTCCCACATTCACCAATCAGACGATTCCTAAGCCACTATAAATACCCTAAGTTCCATATAAGAGCCATCTTCTTTTTGAAGAATCCCCCCTTCCACCCCTACTCCTCCTCTTTTCCTAGATGGGTGGCACAGTGGTTAACACTTTTGCCTCACTGCAAGAATGTCACTGGTTGTAGTCCTTACCAAGCCAGCTGACATTTTTGTGTGGAGTTTACACATTCTCCCCGTGCTCACCCAAGTCCCCCTGTTTCCTCCCACCATCCAAAAAACATGCAATTTAAGTAAATTGACTAATCCAAATCAGCACCATAGACATGCTCTTAGTAAGTATCTCTTAAGAGTAATCACTCTGTTCATTAGCTACTACAGCAGTTCTCGAGATCTACCTGAGCTCAAACTCCCCTCTCGCCTCGCAAACTGGAGGGAGCCCCGAGCTCGAGGATCTTATGAGCTCAAGGCTCTCATCCGGGACAGCATGCAAAACAAGCTTTATAATCAATCATCATCAAGTGTGAACTCTTAAAAGTAATTGTTAAACACCATTTAAATTAATCATTTGTTCTCATGTTTACCTTGTTGTATTTCATGAGACATATTAATAATTAAGTTATTTTTATTTATTATTTTTTTCATGATGTTAATTCAGGTGTATTGTATTAAATCCAGCCGGGGTCAGTCTGACACAAAACCTAACTCATACCAGCAGTTTAACATAATACCAGGGTTAACAGTGCAAGGTACAAAGTGACCTATTTTTCTGTAAATGTTCCATTAATTGTTTCCCATAAATGAGAGCAGTTTGGACACTAGAACAAAACATTACGTACATACTGTATAGACTCTCTCCTGATGCATTTACATCTAAAAAAAAAAAAGACTAATAGATGATCGTGCTCACCGTGTCCTAAGGCTCACTGCTGAAATCACTCTCTTATTAACTTTAGAAAAAGGTTAATACAAGGAAGCTAAAGGAAGTAGCGTTCACAGACCCCGATTCAAGAGTTTCCTACATGTCTTATTAAACTGAGGGTTCAGTCATATTTTCCTCTCTCTGCTTTTTTTTTCAAGCCCTATATTTTATTTCACAAATGTCACTGAACTTGTGGAAGGTTTCAGTCTGATGTTGCACTTCACATCAGGGGATTTCAGAGAAAAGCCTCTGACACTCTGCACATAATCAAGCTTTAAAGTTGTCTGTCTGACACTTCGCTCACACTTTTGCTCTTTTTACAGACAGCAGCAGATTCAGACCTCAGTGTTTTACTATAAAATGAATCTGGGACTCTCCAATCTGACCTCTGTCACAATGTACAAAGACGCTCTGTCTGCCCCTCACAAGATGCACAGAGCATAGCTTAGAGTTTGAGCCGAGTGTGTGCGGAAAACAGATCCTTTTTTTTTTTTTGTACTTCTTTTGAGAGGTCACACAAAGTGCATTTCCTTAGAAAAGATCGAGCTCCTAGAAATGCTCGCAAACTTTATAAGAGCAGCTTCCTTTGTATTATTTGCACGAAGACTGTTATGAGTTGAGAAACCACCAGCATTCTGCACTTGTAATGCTAAAGGTCCTTTTGGCATCTATTCGGTTCTATAAAGAGCATTTAGGATTCTGTGGAAACCATGTGCTATTCTGATTGTAGAACACTCGATTCTTTATCGATTATTCAAATGTAGTTTACATCAGGCTCCTGCCAGTATCACATATTCTTGTTTGTTTGAAGCTTTTATCATGACACAGTATTATCATGATATTGGCCCAAGCTGCAGAAAAGATAACTTTAAAAGTTATGATAACCAAAACACTTAGTGTATTGTTTCCTTGTATATACTGTACATTTTCAGGAATAAACAAATATTTTCAACCAATTTGATCATAAAAGGATGATTAAAATACTAGCTAAACAACACTAAATACTAAAATAATACCAACACACTAACAATTAATAATAATTCCTTACATTTATATAGAGCTTTTCTGGACACTCAAACCACCAGTGTGCAGCATTCACCTGGATGATCCGACGGCAGCCATATCGCGCCACACCACACACCAGCTGATTAGTGGAGAGGAGACAGGGTGATGAAGCCAATTAAGATATGATATGATAGTTAAGAGGCCATGGGGCAAATTTGGTCAGGATGCCTAGGTTAAACCCCTACTCTTTTTTTGAAGGACATCCTGGGATTTTTAACGACCACAGAGAGTCATTATAGCAGTATAGAGCAGTGTAGAGGAATTACCAACCTACGTCACACATAACGTCACACGGGTTCCCGGTTGCAAAAAGAGACCGGTCGCAATAGCAAACATGTCGTGTTGTGCGGTAGGATGCCAAATTCGAATGAACTTTTACCGTACACCACACTGCTTTTAATGCCAATCGCAGACGTCTTAAAAAAAAGGGAGCTGAATGAAGTGAGGACCTAATTAAAAATGCTGGACTCTGCAGTTCTCAGTGTATATCAGGTAAGTTCACTTTTTGCTGAATCATACACATTACTCGGTTTTTATTGCAGCATTGATTTGTTATGTCAATTAAACTGCAGACACATCCCCTGCCATACAGGTGCAGTTCACTGTCAGAATGCAGTTGTTTTGCTTGTTGATGATTACCCAGGACTTGTACAGTTCCATCTTCATTCCTTGCTGAATGAACCGAACTGAACCTCGGTTTTTAGCATTGTGTTTAATCTGGTAATCATGGAGCATTATTTCTTGCACATGACCACACAGAACAATATTGTTGGCATCCAAAGACTTGTAGGCCTTTAACTTCTCTCTTGTATAATCACTTGGAGTTTCAATGAGATTGCAATGAGTTGTATGTTTGGGGCTGGATGCTTGGCCCTTTCATCTTATCCAATATCCATTAGGAGGGTGCTATCGCAAATGGACCTGGCAGACGAACGCTGCTCACTTTAACGTTAATTTTTCCAAATCACTGTGCTTATCATTGGGTGACAAGCTGTTATAATATGCTGAAAGTATTATGTAAATAATAATATATAATGTGTAATCAATATATCTTGTCTCTAAGACAACAACAGACTCTAACCGGATTGGATGTCATTCCCTCGCTGTAAATGCTAGTGCTCCCATTTTTTTCAGCAACCTTGCTGCGAGTGCATCCTGAATGTTTACAAACATGGTAATTCATCTATAGTTTCCCTTTCACTATACTGGGGCATTAGGACCCACACAGATCGCAGGTTGAGCACCTCTTGCTGGCCTGACTAACACCACTTCCGGCAGCAACCTAGCTTTCCCATGTAGTCTCCCATCCACTGCTATGATAGTCTCATTAGTAAACATTAAAATCAACATTAAGAAATAGCCATATTATTGTTATATGTTAAAGTTCATAAAACTCAATTCTATTAGTTATTAACTTTGTTTAATAAAACAACTTTTGAATGTGTTATTAGGCATTAACTAAGAAATAAACATCACCTAAGATTAATAAATGCTTTTGTAGTTGTCATTATCGTGACTTTAGTTTAATTAACTGATCTTAACAAATAGAGCGTTACTCTGCACAGTTAACAAAGGTTTATAGTCGTAGGCCAGACTAACATGGGAAAACAAAGTTTGAAATTAAATTGCTTAATTCTTCAAACAACCACTGCCAACATATTATTAATAGACACGCTAAACATTTTAATAATAATTATTCACTGTATTTTGAAGTGCCCACAATATCAATATTGTGCATGTTCATTATCATGATATATTGAGTTATTGAATATGTCTATTTAACACTCAAAATGGTTTTTTTAAGATCTGTTTACTGTTTAATGGTTCGATGAAGAACCTTCAACACTGGTGAAACGTCTCTACTGGATAAAAAAAAAAAGTATTGTTTGCTGTGATCAATTATTCCATAAACCTCAATGATTAAAATAAAGATTCTTTGTTGGCATTGAGCTTTTAACATTCAAAGCACATTTACATCCATAAAAGACATGTTAGAGTTCTAAATAATATTCATACCATCAAAAAAGATTCTGTTAAGAACTGGTTACTGAAAGGAATCCAGTTCTTCAGCATCACTGTGAAAGGCAGATTCATTTGTAAAAGTTCACTCAAAATAGTAAAGGCTTGAAAAAAAGGTGGGATTCCTCACAAAACTTCTTTTTTGTTAATGTAAAAAACATTTGAATAATCTAAAACACCAAGAACAGTCTTCTGTAGCAGCTGCTGTTGTGGTCATGGAGGAGTAGAGAGCCTGAGACTGATTCCTGTGAGACCCCATGGACTGCCGAGTCTTCGATGACTTCCTGTGTCTCCAGCCTCCGGCGCCTAGACTGCAGCTCTCCACAAGACATTTTGCCATATTTTGCCAAATGGCTTGCATGGTTTTAGATCTGTAGAGCTGCGTATCGATGGATTTGCTCTACAGTGTTTGGACTCCAAGCAGTGAATATTAAAACACACTGAACTGAGCTAATCTAAACTGAACTGAAACTCTAAAAACTGAACTTCACTATTTCAATTCACGATAATCTTCTATGTGAAGCTGCTTTGACACAACCTACATTGTACAAGCGTTATACAAATGAAGGTGAATGAATATTAACAGCATAAAAAATTAACATTTACTCAGTTTAAGTCTGAGGGCGGCCTGGTGGCGCAGTGGGTAGCGATGTTGCCTCACAGCAAGAAGGTTACTGGTTCGAGCCTCGGCTAAGTCAGTTGTTATTTCTGTGTGGAGTTTGCATGTTTTCCCCATGTTGGCGATGGTTTCCTCCAGTTTACCCCACAGTCCAACAACTAAAGATTGTGACTAAAGCCTGGTTTATACTTCTAAGTCGAGTGATCGGCGTGACCCACGGTGCATGCAGCATAGCTGTGCATTTATACTTCTGCGCGCTGTTTGTGTAGCTCTGCAATAACACTTCAGAAACGCTAGCTGGTAGTGAGATGTCTATGTCCCTCTATGTCGAGTTGCTTCGCTGGTGTTTTGTTTTTTCTGAGTGCTACCTTAATGTACAAGCGGCTCAAACTTGCTCATTTTAAGGCGGCCAAACGTGCAACAACTTTAATCATGCGGTAAACACAAAACAACAGACTCCATCTGGAGCTCCTTCACGGGACTCAACACTTGTAAACACGAGCTCCATCGGGCTCACACAGCTGTCACACTCGTCAGCGCTACCAAGCCGACCAATCACAGAACTTGTGCTACGCGTCGTTGCGACATGTGGTTACATTTATTGAGAGGTGCGTGTAAGCGTCGCCAACGGCCATGGTGAGGGCTATGTGACCACGCGCAGGCTGCGATTGAACATACGCGTGCGCTTGAAGCAGAAGTATAAATCAGCCTTAATTTCAACACTTGTGATTGGCTACTGCATTTTACAGATATGTCTGGGATTGGCTGCAATGCTCAATGTTGCATTGATTCATTGAAAATTGATTGCATTGATTCATGAAACTGATTCATTCATTTTCTTTTCAGCTTAGTCCCTTTATTAATCTGGAGTCGTCACAGTGGAATGAACCGCCAACTTATCCAGCATAAGTTTTACGCAGCGGATGCCCTTCCAGCTGCAACCCATCACTGGAAAACCACTCTAAACTGAAACATAAATCTTATTACAGCTTCAATTAAAGTTGATTTTGTTTTTATTTGAGGGTTTAGATTCTCTGTAGAACCAGGTCTGTCCTTAAAGCGACAGTACACCAAAACTAGTCCCAGATGATATTGGATTTTGTTTTCTGAAACACCAAAGTTTTTGCTTAAAACCTTCTGCAGTTTTCTTCTGAAGAAACAAACGTCCTCTAGATCTCTCCTGAAAGCAAGTACATGACCAGCAAATCTATCCCTTTAAGCATATGCAGCGTGTACGTCTAGGTAATTAAAATAACTCTGTATTAAAAAATAATGTGCAACCCTCCCAAAAAAAGAGAAATAAATACAAAAAACTGTTTTTTTAGTCCTGGTTCTTTAAACAAGAAGAACATATTTTATTAAATATCACTAAATTAATTTACAATCTCACTCGATTTTGTATATATTCATCCATTAAATCAGTATGATCAGGCTTATTTTTCAGTAACAGTGCAGTTAGCTATTAAGATGCTATGAAACAGTACATAATTCTATATAAAAGCTAAGATTTGCAAACATATATACATGTATTACAAGAAAAGAAAGGAAGGAAAAAACAAAGAACCTTGCTAGCATTGAGAAAGTGACCTGCTTTGCTCAGCTAAAAGATGAAACTCTCTAGAAAAATGACAACGGCCGGACAAAGATTGCTTTTGTCAGCGAATATTCCTCCTGCAGGAACATACAACAGGCACGATCAATCAACATGGCTCTATCATAACAGGAATGATATTTTAGTGCATTAATTTGAAGACAAAAACCTTACCGTCTCTAAACAGCTCATCTATTATTACTCAGTATATGACTCCTAAGGTCATAATTCAGACAGCGGAAAAATCGAAAGCCATAATAAAGCGCTCCTAAGTACCAAACAGAACCTGATTTTATTCATGACCATTAAAGAACTCTAAAGTTGGCAGCGTACGCATAATCTCTTCCAAGCATTTCATTTTTAGATATACGTCAATATAAATAAATGTGCTTAAATAAGAAAAAGGCCTAATTTTCCCCAATATACATATACACAGACTGTATATTCCTGACCTCTAATGTGTTTACCGTGAAGCGAAAGAAACAAACTTCCCTTTAAGACATAATGTACAGATGTAGTTGCATATTAAAGTATTAATATTGCACAAAATACAAAAATAAGACATCAAATACTGACTGCTATGGGTCAATACAAAACCATGAGTGTCTGAGCGGTGTTTAGTGAGACTCAGTCATTCGTGCAGATTCACTTGCCCTCGTTTGGCACTGTGATGGATGTGAAGGGGGCGAGAGAGTCTTGTTTTGGCACATACTGAGAGAGGGTTGTGGTGGTGGTGATGGGATGGAGTTCAGGCGGGCTGCTGGGGGTTCACGTTCATGTGTTGTGGGTGTCCCAATAAGCCGATCCTCTGCTTCTGTTTCCTCTGCTCCGTCATCTATCACAACAAACACAACAAGACTTTTTGTGACCATTTATATTTTAATAGGAATATCTCAAACTACCTGTGTGTGTGTGTGTGTGTGTGTGTGTGTGCACTGCACAACCCGGAAATGTGAAAAGGGTCTATTTTAAACAGGTTAGAAATGCAGATTGTTTCCTGTGAGGGTTACGTTTAGGGGTAAAGGGATAGAATATACACGGTAAAAAATAAATCCGTAAAATTTATGGTAAAAAAACGACAGCGGTGGTTGCCAGTATTTTACTGTTAAAAATACGGTACAGTCGGCGCCAATGGTGTAGTGGTTAGTGCGTCGACACATGCACTCCGGTGATCGCGGCGACCCGGGTTCGATTCCGCCTTGCGGTCCTATGCCGATCCTTCCCCTCTCACTGCTCCCCATGCTTTCCTGTCCTATCTGTCTACTGTCCTATCAAAAATAAAGGTGAAAACCCCTAAAAAATAATTATATATAAAAAAATTATAATAATATGGCACAAACCAAAAGTCATTTCTTATTTTTACAGTAAACTATCATATTTCATTTATAGAGGTAAAATGTCTGTATTTTGAATGACCAACATCTACACATCTTTTGTTACACAGATAGACATGTTAACACAGCCATGTGCAGGTGGTGATGAGAAAGTTACATAATGAGCCAATGATCATCACAAACTTTTCCCGAAAGCAGAAAAGTGTATCAGTGAATAGAAGGTGCTCAGTGTCATTCACACAGCTACTAAACACCAGTATGGTAACACGCATAAAATTTAAAAAAAGTAATGAAATCAACATTGTTTATCAACATCAAATGTAAAATAAATCTCTAATGTACATTACTGATGAAAAACAAAAAAAAAAAAACATAGTATTGTCAACAAAAAGCATAAAAAGTGATGTGCCATGCAGGGAATTTTGGGAAAGTCAATTTATAGTTATTCGCTGTATATATTAGGGAAAACATACTGTTAACCAGGTTATGGATTTTTACTGTAGGATTTTTACAGTTTTTTACAGTTCAAATTGCGGCCATTTTTTACAGTGTACAGTCTGTACAGTATAAAAATCATTACATCTATGGGAAGTCACCATAGAGATAGTTACAGTGTGTGTGTGTAAAAATAATAGTTCTTTATTGGCATTGAGGGTTCCATGAACAGCCTTTAAATTTCCTGGAAACTTTCCACTCCACAAAATGTTCTTGATGGTGTAAAAAGGCTCATTAGTTTAGGGTTTTAAAAATGTTCCTTGTACTTAAACCCTTTATTTTTCCTGAAATACTGAAACTATAGTTCTTTAAAAAACTTTATAATGTGCGCGTGTGGCTGTCCAAATATTTGTAAAACCATTTCAAATCCCCTTTTTTCCACTTCCTAACAGCAGAAAAGCAATAATCCGTTTGTTTTTTCGGCCATTCATTCATTCATATAAACAAATTAAATCAGAATATATTTGTAAAACCTGTAAAAGTGCATGTACTAATATCCAGTCATTGATTGCATAATTATCAAAATGTATTTGTAAAATTGGTCCTTTTTCTTTCATTTATTTTCCAAATAAATATAGTAATTCCATGGCGTACATCCAGGATCCAAAAATGAAACATTTTTATCCAATACACTATTGAAAATCAGAATATACAGTAAACATTTAAAGTAGATCAAAAAAACCTTCTTCAGGATTGTTTTAGATCAAGAATAGGTGTTGTTCAATTGTTTTAAAAGGACTTTGATAAAGGGAGATGAGCCACTTCAAATGCTGACTACTGTATATTGATTCAAATATGAAAATAAATGGAAAAGAAAAATCTATTTGTAAAGTAGGTGAGGATAAGATGCCTATACTTACATAAACTTGAGTATTTACAAATACAGTTGGTCACACTTTATTTTGATGGTTCATTTGTTGAATTTAAGATGCATTGCATCGACATGCTAACTAATTCTCATTAGATTATAAGTAGACTGTTAGGTTGGGGTTAGTGTAAGTTGACATGTATTGTAGTTTCTTATAGTTAGTTAAATCTGTCTGTTAAATAAGTCTGTTGAAGGAGCAGTATCATCAGATATCTTAAGCAGACAGTCTACTAATACTCTAATGGACCATCAAAACAAAGGGTTACCATACAGTTTAATGCACAGTTTGAGTATACAGCTAATACTTTTGGTATTGAAGTCAATGCAATACTCAAAATGTATAGTTAAATCTAAATATGACACACACACTCACGCATTCTTTTCCTGCACTGATGTGTCCTGTGTAACCATTGATGTCGCCTTAGTTATGACCTCATAACACAGCATTGTTAGTGTTTGTGTGTGTCGTCTCATAAAAAAGCTTCTGGGAATATAAAATGGAGCAACTGGAGCAATGTTGTGTAACCAATCCACACACACACACAAACACTCATGCTCACGTACACAGTCAGTTCCAGTGAATTGAGTGTGTCTGAAGTGAAATCCCCTACTGTGACTCAACAGCTGTAGACGAGAGTCAGAAACACTCACACTCACACTCACAGTGTGTATTAACACTACCGTGCGTCCACGGCAAACAAACACACAGCTATAGAAAGATAACACTGTTCACTCCTCCTACATACTGTATGCGGACACGTCAGCTGGAGGAAATAATAATAATATCATAATAATAATAAAAATAACATCACAATCGGTGATGCTCTGAGCTGAAGCATCCCATGAGATCTGGTTCACGTCGAGGCAAAAACATTTTAAAAATAAATCCTGAGATATTTGGGAAAGAGACCCGAGGCGGGTCACATGTGAAGAGGGTCACATGGCCGCACTTGTGCTTTGGCTCAAATTGATCACAGGATCAAAACAAAACAATCTTGAGAATTGACAAAATACTTAGATATTAGATACGCATTTATTTTGTGTTCAATCAATTTTTATTCTAAATAATAATCAAATGTTTTTACTTTTTTAAAGGTAATTCAGTGTAACAATAATAGTTAATATTTCAAAATGATACACCTACAGCCCCCAAATATGCATTAGTTGTAATTTTTAAAATCTTTTTTAAAAACACCCATTTGTAGAATTATTAATTATATAAAATTATAATTATATAAAATGTAATTGGTATAAACACTTCCTTTTTTAAATTAACATGTCAAAATAAGTGTTATTTTATTTTTGCATAAACATGTGTTGTGCTGAAAAATAATAGAATTTTATTTCACCCATATTTTGGCATTTTGTCAACAAATTAACAATTACAAAGGGGACACATTTAATATGCTATCTATTAGTGTTGGGGGTAGCACATTAAAAGTAAGGCGAGTTACTTGTAATAATATTACTTGTTAAGCAACAACTAATGCATTACTTTCAAAATTAAGTAATCATATCTGAGTTACTTTTTTTAAAAAATGCAACATGAGTTACTTTTTTAGTTTACTTCTATACAGATTAATGTGACATTTAAAGGCTTAACTAGGTTAATTAGGTTAACTAGGCCGGTTAGGGTAATAAGGCAAGTTATTGTATAATGATGGTTTGTTCTGTAGACTATCGGAAAAAAAATTAGCTTAAAGAGCTAATAATTTTGCCCCTAAAATGATTTTTTAAAAATTAAAAACTACTTTTATTCTAGCCGAAATAAAACAAATAAAGCTTTCTCCAGAAAAAAATAATAATTATCAGACTGTGAAAATGTCCTTGCTCTGTTTATCATCAATTAGAAAAGGGGGGCTAATAATTCTGACTTCAACTGTGCATATATATATATATATATATATATATATATATATATGTGTGTGTGTGTGTGTGTGTGTGTGTGTGTGTGTGTGTGTGTGTGTGTGTGTGTGTGTGTGTGTGTGTGTGTGTGTGTGTGTGTGTGTGTGTTTAATATTATCATTTATGAATAGTTTAAATAGTTAATAATTAAAAATACTAAAAATAACAAAATAAATAAGATAAAATAAATTCATATTTTTAATAGGAAGCTATACAATATATATTTGTGCATATACATTAGTTTAGTCAGTACTGAAGCCAAATCTGGAGCGTATCTAACAAAACAACTTACAATAAGGCTCCAAAAACGAATACAGCTAAATTTATGATATGGAAAAATATTAAATAAAAAATTTAAAAAGAGGAAAAATCAAGAGAAGCAAATCTGAAACAATTTACTTGAATTTTTGTAGGTTTTTTTTTTTTTTTGCAATATTTAGCTTTCAATTTCTCAATATGTTTGGTGACTAAAACATTATTTTAATAAATTGACCTGTTTAATAAATCTCTGAAATTGCTAAAGGCTTCATTAATGCTTTTCCATTAAAATAAAACCTGTTATAATAGTATAATAAGGGGGGCATGCTGAAAATACACCTCATTTTCATATATTTTCTGCACAACAGTATTGAAAATTTGCAAGCATGTAAGATTCTCTTCGAAAGTAATTTCACAAATGGTTCAAAACACATAAATAGTATTTTCTTACTCATTATTTACAACTTGATAAAAATATTTTTAGACCCGGAGTATGACGAGGGTCATCATTCTTCTACAACTTAAAGTAAATGAAAAGCCAAACTCGAGAATTTAAATCGCAGCACAGACGTACATTAAACAGTGAAAGTTTTAGCCAAAGAGTGACCTTTTCCCCCTGTCTGGAGTACAAAAATACGAAGAAAAAAAAAACTTCCCTTTAGACACTTCCCATTTATTGTGGCTGCACACCTCAAGCTGCTGTTCATTCCACTCCATTTACAAGAAATCAACAGCAGATCCTGTTATACAGATTTCCACCCGATCAGAACACACACGTCTAACTCGATGACCCACTTTATCATATTCATCTGCAGCGAGTGTTATACGCTGTTTATCTGTGGAAACAAATAAGCGCGCAACTTCACAGAAGCTCATATGGACGACGGCGCGGCTGAATAAAAGTGAAACAACACTTGGCCTCGTGACGCAGGTGAAAGATCATTCAAAATACCACGAGCTGAAGGCAGAAAGAGAAAGACAGAACAGAAATGAGTCAGTTGGCCTTTGCTCTAATTTAGGCCTGCCGCGTATATGGAAGGCCTAGTTTGGCTCACACCCGAGTCCATTTCAACAGAGATTGTTTGGTCAGGATTTAAAGAACCAGTTTTTCTCTCACCTGTTCTTTTAGTTCTGTGAGTTGGCTTGACAGGTTGGAGATCAGCTTCATGGTGGATTCCAGCTTCTCTTGCAGACTCCTGATCTCATTCTGTTCGCCCTCGGCATCGCTGCTAACCAGAGACATGGCGCGCATTCGAGGAAACCAGTCCAGATTGTGATCCTGTTGGAATACCGGCGATGTTTTCAGTTAGACATTCATTGAGGATAGCAAAACACTGGCGAACATATTACAAAACTCATTACACACACACACACAATTATATTTGCTGTTTGTTCAAACTACTTATTTAAAATGTGCTGAAACAACCCAATTCCTGTGTCTTTTGGGGGGGACAACTTAACTGTTTAATGTTCAATTCACTTAAGGGCAAGATGATTGGGATGTCTGCTTACATTACTGACGATGCGACTGTTCAGTTTAACAGAGGAAAAGCGCTCTCGCTCCGTACATCGGAGATTGCATTAATTATATTGTTTTATATTATTTAAAGTAATTTTGGATGCAGTGACACACAGTCAAATTTTTTGCTGAACAGATCCAACACTTTTGACACTCATAAATGTTCATGTAAGTCATCGTGCTGCATGTAACAGGAGGGTTGCTGAAGGTGGCAGCTGATGTGCAGCCTGAGGTTTGTATCTTTAATAAATTAAAAGACGTGTCCATGTTCATTGAAAAGTAAGAATGATTAATAAACTCATATGAAACTATCCCTTAAAAGTGAAGTCAGGTCTTCGGTTTCAGGCTACAAGCATTCCGTTCCAAAGCCCAACTGAACTTCACTCTGGCACACCTCTTCCAACTGGGCCAGAGATGGCCAACTAGAACCATGTCTGGGCTCAAATGAACCAGGAAATGGGAGTCAAATGTACAGTTCGGATAGCCTAGTGCAGTGTTTCTCAACTGGTGGGTCGTGACCCAAAAGTGGGTCGCGGGAACATTTTCAGTGGGTCGCCGAGTGTGTGGTCAAAAAAAAAAAAGTTGAATTTTAAACTTATTTTGACTTTTATTTTGAAATGCGTGCACGACAACAGTACTGTTTGACATGTGAAATTTCATTTAATTAAAGCTACAAATGCACACGTATGACCCTGAATATGTAAAGTATGGATTTACATATTTGACAAGATAAAAAAGACTTAAAGCCTCAGTGTGTCATAGGTAGTGAGATTCTCTCCCAAGTGAGCATGAAACCTTCTAAATAAAACAACATAGAACCCGACAACATGTTTTATTAACAGTTCAGTTTTAGTTTATGGTAACTGAACATTTCCTTACACTAACCACTGTTTGCAGTATTTTTTGTTTTTACTTTGTAATTTTTCTATAATTTGATACATTTTGTTAAACGACAGCAATAAAATATAGTTTATTTGTAATTGTTGGCGATTTTTTTATGATTTATCAGTCAATACTTGTGTATGGTAACAAATAAATACAAATTAATTATAATTCCTAAAATTGTATTTTAGTTCCTAAAAATTTGGGTCGCGGCTTGATGACCATGTAAAAATGTGGGTCCCATGGCCAAACCAGTTGAGAACCCCTGGCCTAGTGTACACCCTTCATTAAAAAAAGTGACAACCTTTATAAGTATGCACATAATTCAAGATCAAAACAAAAAGTGTTCAGGGGTAGCTAAAATAATGTGTCAGCGCTTTTTGAGTAAAGGATTTATCAGAATAAACAGCAAAAATCAATCCAAGACATTCGAAAAACGTGGAAAAATATTAAAAAGCCTTGATTGACATTGCTTGGCGGTTCATTCCGCTGTGGCGACCCCGGATTAATAAAGGCACTAAGCTGACAAGAAAATGAATAAATGAATGAATGAATGAATGACATGGCTCAGCTTTGATTCTGAATAGCCATGTCAATAAAGGCTTTTTGATATTTTTCCACATTTTTGGAGTGCCTTGGACTGATTTTTGCTGTTTATGCACAAAGTTTGTTTAATTAATAATTATAAGGCAACAAATTTACTCTCTCTTTTTTAAACTAAACTCAGCTAAGTGCTTTTCATCAGATAATCCTAAACAAGTCACGATTTTCTACAAATGTATTAAGCATTACAAGTGTCCAGCAAACTTTTTTTTTTCTAGTCCAAAAATCTAGAAATTCGTAAATCGAGAAGCATTCAAGCAAAAAAGATTGTCTTGTTTTAAGAAATAAAGCTACATAATCTGCCAATGGGAAAAGAAAAATAATCCTGTTTTTTTCTTTTGACATAAGATTATTTTGCTTAACCAAATGGCAGATTGGAAAGTTTTTCTTGTCTATTCTCTTTAGGAATTTTAGATATTTGCACTACAAAAAAGACAAAAAAAGTAAGTAATAACGGCATTTTTTTGCAGTGTTTTTAACATTGATAAAAAGCAACCGATCATCATGTTGGAATAATTTCTGACGGGCTATTAAACACTCAAGACTTGAGTATTGATTACATAAAAAGTAAGTGAATATATTCAAATAATTCTGTTAATTTAAAATTGTAGAGATTAATATTTATTAAATGTATTAATTAAAATAAATACACACATTGTGAACATAAAAAACATCTTTCAGCAATATTAAGACATTGTAGCAAGCCCCAAAAGTAGTGTATTTTCTAAATATATTATTGTTGAGTATTAAGACATTTTGTTTGTTAGTTAAATGGCCGATCTGTGCATAAATATGGAAAGATATATATAAAACGACACTGTGATATTGATCCAATGTAAGCTGAATTGTCCCATTTGGGTGTCAACATTCACTTAACTGAACAAAAGTAATTCTTCTATGAATATTTATTCATTAAAAGCATATCAAATGCAAGAAAAGGCTTTGATATAATTTTTTAAAATAAGTTTTGAGGAAATAAAGGATCAAAATGTGGGTGAAATAGTTCTCCTATAAATGAATACTCATCGACACTCAGTGTATTAGACATATTGATGTAAAAATAAAAATAAAAACGTATTTATTATTTGTATTATTCTGACCTGTACTTTTTATATATTTTATATACATTTAAAAGTACAGTTCAAAATAAATACATTTAAAAATAATACACATAAATATTTAAAATGACAACTAATCCATATTGTGGATGTTAACTTACAAGTGGGTGGCTTTTGTAAATCAAAGTTTATTATTAAATTTTTTTTGCTCAGGAAAAAAGGACACATTTTATTGTACAAATATAAAAATTACATTACAGATTTGATGTTTAAAATTATTGTTATTTATGATTTGTAAGTGAATTAAATTCATACATTAAGTCTATTTAAGTCTATTTGAAGCATAATTCAGTGTCTGTCATATGATTATATTACTCTGTTTTCAATTCCAAACACACACACACAAAACTTCTACACAACACTAAGTGCTTCTGAAAGCAGACATTGGCTAATAGCAGTGGTGGAGTTGAAGTCATATCCTCCTCCTCCTCTCCTTCCCTCTCTGTCCATCCGTTCAGAAGAATGTGTGAACTTAAAACTCCCCATGTGTAATATGATTACAGCAAAGGAAATGTAGTATCAAAGTCACACGAGCCTCACCCTCAGATAACAGCTTCCAAATATGGCTGGGCATAACTTTACTTAACAAGCGGGAATCTTTCGCTCTCACCAATGACATCTTCAACATTACACACACTAATTTAATCAAGGAGAACACTAAAACACTGTCTGACTGCAAGATGAAACAGGTCTGAATCTTTTTAGGATTTCTAACAACTATATATTTATTTATAAACTCAGATGATGAAAACAGGCTCCTCACAAGGGCAAGAAACAAAACTTAGTTTAAGTTAAGTCATACATAACTTTAAACTTTTTTAACTTGAGTTTAACACCTTCTATTATTAAGTTTGGAGCACATTAGCAACAGCATGGCAACACCCTAGTTACAGTACTTTCATAAAACCTGCATTGCTACAACCATTTACAATTATTTAGCAATGACATAACAACAGTTTAGAACCCAAAACAACTGTATAGCAACACAACAGATATCACCCAGACAAGCTACTGTGCATGTTGGACTCTGGCAGGGCTACCCTTTGTCACCAATATTGTTCATAGTTTTTATGGACAGAATTTTAAAGTGCAGCTTTGGGGTGGAGGGTGTCCGGTTTGGGGACCACAGAATTTCATCTCTGTTATTCAGACAATGTTGTTCTGTCAAATCATCGAACACTGACATTTAGCATGTGCTGGGACGGTTTGCTGCCAAGTGTGAAATGGCTACGATGAGTATCAGCACCGCCAAGTCTAAGGCCATGGTGCTCCACCGGAAAAAGGGAGTTTGCCATCTCCTGGTTGGAGAAAAGTCCTTACCCAAAGTGGAGGAGTTCAAGTATCTTGGAGTTTTGTTCATGAGTGCTGGAAGAATGGAACATGAGATTGACAGGCGAATATGTGCAGCGGTAGTAGTAAAGCGGTTGATGTACTGGTCCGTTGTGGTAAAGAAGGAGCTGAGCCGAAAGGCAAAGCTCTCGATTTACCGGTCAATCTACGTTCATACTCTCACCTATGGTCATGAGCTTTGGGTCATGACTGAAAGGACAAGATCTTGGATACAAGCAGCCAAAATTAGTTTCCTTCTCAGGGTGGCAGGGCGCACCCTTACAGATAGGGTGATGAGCTCTGTCCCCCAGGAGGAGCTCGGAGTAGAGCCGCTGCTCCTCCACATCGAGAGAAGTCAGCTGAGGTTATTCGGGCATCTGTTTCAGATGCCTTTTGGACGCCTGGTGTTCCAGGACAAGCTGGAGGGACTAAGTCTCTCAGGTGGCCTGGGAACGCCTCAGGATCCCCCGGAGGACCTGGAGGAAGTATCTGGGGAGAGGGAAGTCTGGGGTTTTCTTATTAGACTGCTGCCCCAATGTCCAGGCCTGGGAAAACCAGATGAAAATTACATCAGATGAGCTCCTCAGCAGTTTTGGGATCCCCAGAGTTACTGTTAGGGCCCCACCAATTTCAATCTCAATCAGGCTGTGTTATAGGGCCAGTACTGGCCAGCGGTGCCCCTCCCTTGAGCATCAACAACTGTATAGCAACTAAGAACTATTTAGAATTACTTGTCAACGGCATAGCAACAGTCTGGCTACGTCCTGATGCACATGAATTGGAATACATTAGCCATTACATTTGCTAACGCCCTGGTAACCTCCCACTTACTGTTTTAACCTCGAGTATGCTGAGAGTTTTGCATAAGCAATAAAATGTAACTTTATTTTTGACTTTTCAGCAGACAGTGAATAGTACAAGAAGATCCTAATAAAACAAGCTATGTCCTTTATCCACAATATCTCAACATGTTTCATAGTTTTACGACAAGTCCACCAGCTCCAAAAGAGATTGCAGAGTGTCTGACTTCTGGCTGAAGGGAACGGTCAGACACAGATCCTAAAAAGGATGAGAAGGATCTGGCAAAAGTGGGAAAAGTGACAGTCACACTAAAGAAAGTTGGAAAATTGAAGACACTTGATTTTTTGAACATTCACTTCCTTTTCTCCTCAAAGCCGAACTACTTGCACATGAAGACACAAACACAGACACATCAGAGTTTGCAG